>NW_028319124.1:2470357-2626250 GCF_062004578.1 Staurois parvus | reverse complement strand
ATTGAATGCTGTCCAAGAACTGATGCAGCACAATTGTATTTTTTAAAATGTTTAATGTGGCCACTTCTCTGTCATGTTCATAACTGGGAACCAGAAACTCACAGATTTTTTGGTTGGATGTAGAAACAGAATAGTAATTCAACAATTTGTGGATTAATTCATATTTTCTCTGGCCTTGTTCATTGATCTTGATCTTCAGATACACCCAATAGGTATAATTTCCTCACCTTACAGAAAGAAGCACAGCTGTGTCATTGATGAATCTCTAATCTAAAAAAATAGATTCTAATCAGAACAGAGTGCAGGATGCTTGATTGGAGATTCTTTTAAAATTCTGTTCTAGTTGCTCATAGTAGCATTTTGTTGGATTAAAATCTTCCTTACCATTTTTAAAGGCCAAAGTCTAGGCAAACAACTTAATACACAGCTAAAATATACACATACGTGAACTGTAAACCCTGTGTTCTCTTCTAGTGTATTCATGTGGCTCCAGTGATCCTCAGTGTTTTCTAGTGTGTCCCCCATGTGTCCAAGCCTGTTTTCAGCCTTGTGTTCCCAGTGTGTCCTAGCCCGTTTCCAGCTTTTTTTCCCAGTGTCAAAGCCTTGCACAGTTGAGTCTGAGGACTGCAACCTGTACACTGCTGCAATGTAACGTCTCCGTCTCTAGAAGCTCTGGTAAAGACCAAATGGTACCTTGAATTCTGTGGTTCTGCCCTTTTTAGAGCTCTCACTATTACTAAGCAAGCAGGCAAGCCAAACATTGTGTGTCAACTCTGTGGCTTTTGCCACCATCCATTTTTCAGGGGTGTAGCACTGCCACCCAAAAGAAGGAACACTCGCGGCATGGGGAGCAGGTGGGATCCAAGAGAGGCTGCGGGCTGCTTGACGATGTATGCAGAGCCTGACTCTCGTACCCAGGGATGTCCGTACCTGTGAAGGTGAATGTCTTTCTCTCTAGAGCCGGGGGGAGGGGGGGAAGGTGGTAGTGGAAGCCTTCTTGGGGGGGCAGAGGTGTTGTTGGTCAATGTCAGGCTCTCTCTGCAGGAAAGAGGGGGGGAGACTTTTGTGTTGCCTAGGGCAGCGCAAAACCTTAATGTGCCACTGCATCCACCCCACTGCCTCAACATGTCCTGGTTTGCCATTACACCCTTAGTGGGTGCAGATTCCCAAGTTGGGACAGGCAGAAGAACAGGTTCAGGATAGTTGAAAGAAGATTCTCTTAAAAGATCATTTTACCCTTAAAAACCACCAAACATCTTCTTAATTTTGCCTTACCCTTTGATGCCAATGCATTTTAATAAAATTTCGAAATTTCACAGAAATCTTACAAATATCACAGAAATTTCAAGGATGAACCTTTTATCCTAATTTACCTTGTAAGTCACTGTGGGAGATATGGTCCTATATAAACCAGGTATAATGATAAGTATAATATCTATAATAAGTAATATATTTCCTATAGAACAGAGGGCATCTTTGTGTCTGCCTCAGTTTCCTGAGTGACAGTGTTCCTTCCTTTCCCTATCTCTTCCTTTTGGCCTCACCAATGACATAAATGTGACCAACAACTGGAATATCATAGGCTGCAGGCATTACACATGTCCTGTAAGTACATATTTTGCAAATTGTGCAAATGTTCTGTATGTGGATGTAACTCCATTGAACAGGCAGAGGTGCTCATACTGGCTGTCTAGTGCAGGAAGATGTATGGTAATGTGGATATTGTTCCCTTTGAAGAGAATGCGCTAAAGAGAAGTCCATCAGGTATTTATGAAGACTGCTTAATGTATTTAAATTTTGGGTGAATATTGCTATTACACTCAGAGAAGGTGACATCTCAAATCAGCTATTTGGATGTGCATATTGCATGCTAAAGTGCTAATTAACTTTTGGTTCCCAAAAGGACATTTGTTGAGTAAATCCTTTGGCTAAGTAGGGATTGTCCATCACTTTTCTGTCTCTCTTAGCTGAACAGAAAAAAAATGGTTCCAGGAGCTACCTTCAAGAGTTTGAGATTTTATGAAATAAATTTCACTTATACAGTAGTTCTCAGCCTTAAGGCATTGAGACCCACTACTTAAGTGCAATTTATTTCAACAAAAGCGTCTGTTGAAGAGCATTCAGCAGCCCAGGCAAGGCTGGGGTTCACAGGGAGCAGTGCTATGTGGGTGCTACCCAATTTCCCTAGAGGTAACGGAGTTGTCTTTGTTTGATGTCCCTTTTAGTTTTGTTAATGGTGTGCTGGGAAAAGCCTCCTTATATCCTGATAGCCAATAAGTGATTCAGTCTCCAGCGAATCAACAAAAGTCTTTTATATATGTATATATATATATTTTTTTTCAGTTAACCTTACCCTTCTAAAAACATGTTTACAATAATGATTGCTATTCATAAGGGACAAATGGAGTGATATCAGCAAAACTGATTCTGCTGTGAAATTTCCAATTTCGCAGTCAGCAATATGTTTTAAAACTCTCAGTTTTGCTCACTGAACTATCTAGGCTAAATTGGTTTGAAACAAGATTGTGTTTTTATTCTTTATTTATGGGGTTTGTTTTTTCGGAGGGTGTATTTAGGATAATTAGGTTTATGTGAAGCATATCTAAACATAAAAACAAGCAATAAATAAATAATTAAAGGCTTTTTAAAAAGCCTTTGATTATTGTTGATGGGGGAATCACTCCCACGGAGCTATTGTGTTCTCTCATTGGGGGTTGTTGCAGGGAGCCATCCCTGTCAGGAGAACACACAGTGATTTATTGTTAAGGGCTATAGCCTCTGGCAAAAATCGCATCAAAAATCCCACATGCTGGAACTTGGGTACATTCTACCTACCCATACATGGTTAGAATCTCAGCCAGTCCCTGCTGAACTGGCTGAGATTCAAATTGTCTATGACAAGCTTAAAGTATAACTAAAGGCATCAATATCAAAAAATATTTAAATAGATAGTTTCAACTAATCAATCTCCTCCAAATAAATATCAAAATAATTCCACATGAAATACTCCTCTAAAAAAATGTTTTTACCAAGTGCTCATAAATCATCTATTAGTGACATGATGTACTTAATAATACCCTCAATTTCATTTATATTCATAATACCCTAATTTAATATAATAAAAATAGTAAAACCCACCATCCAAGTATTAAACTCACATTACACAGGTTTAAGTAACGCAATATCCCATTGGAAATCCTCTGCTGGCCTCTGAGTCATACACCTGCCGTCTCGGGGCTACGTCATCACTCGGAGAGGAGCTGCACAACACGATAGACGGCAGGTGTATGACTCAGAGGCCAGCAGAGGATTTCCAATGGGATATTGCGTTACTTAAACCTGTGTAATGTGAGTTTAATACTTGGATGGTGGGAATAAAAAGTTTTAAAAGGTAAAGCACTATGTCCTCTATTTCTTCCTGCATGCGGAGTAACACAAGGAGAGGATAATTAGGAGGTCTGGGATAACAAAAGGAGTGTGTAATCCCTGAGGGGATAATCAGCCACCAGAGGATACATCCATTACTCCTAAAGGAAGGATCTCCCTATTTCACCAGCAAAAGTATATGTCCAGCAGGTTCCAGGGAAAGTGAACTGAAAGCGTGTATAGCCTAATTGCAGGCATCAAAGGAGGTGAGCGCACATCTTCACTATTTGAAGGATTCACAAAAGTCACAATTTGAAGAACAACAAGCACCAAGTCACTATATATAAACAATTGTTTATTCAATGGGACTATTACTTTGATGATATTTGGATTCATACTAATCACTACTAATTATTTATGAGCATTTGGTTATTTTTATTTATGGGGGATCATCTAAATGCGTTTTAGTTGAGGGTTATTAGTTGGTTTACTATTTTTATTATATTAAATGAGGGTATTATGAATATAAATTAAACTGAGGGTATTAGTAAGTACATCATGTCACTAATAGATGATTTATGAGTACTTGGTAAAAAAAATTTTTCAGAGGAGTATTTCATGTGGAATTATTTTGATATTTATTTGGAGGAGATTGATTAGTTGAAACTACCTATTTAAATATTTTTTGGTATTTATACACTTTTATTAGTTATTTGTATCATAATTTGAATTAATTTAATGGTAATAATTTAATTATTATTTATTGAGAAGTATTTAGGAGCGCAACATATATTATTTGTAGATATTTCCAAAACAGTTGTAGTTATGTGTTTCATGTTTGCGATCCTCTAGTAATTATCACACCTGTGGCTCGCAAGTTACTCTGATTCATCTATAACTAAAGGCACATTTTTTTTTTTTTTACTTTTGGATAGAGTGGAGATGGACTAGAACATCTATTCGGTTATTAATGGTGTTTTGCCCCAGTTAAGGAGATTCACCTTATCTGTTTGTCCTGTTTATCATTATCACTGAAAGTGAAAGTAAAGAAAACCCCTAATTTTGGGTTGTCCCTAGAAAAGTAATAGAGGGGAAATTTTCCCATCCAAACACTAGCTCTAGTGACGTGGGGGTCCCCAATGAATTCCCCTAATTTATGGGGATTATCGCTCACTTCCTGTTTTAGCTATTGGACAGGAAGTGAAGTTAAATCTCCCCAGTGGAACACAGATGGCAAAAAATAAACTCACAGAGGTTATAACCCTCCCTTGCTCTATCCAAAATGAAAGAAAAAGTTTTGCTTTAAGGTTTTTTGTTTAAGCTCACAGGACGTGGCAAGGACACTGCATTTCTGTATGATCAATAGGCCGTTTTCTGTTCTTAGTCTGAAAAAAAAAAAATTAGCCATCACATCTAAGGACTGATTAGACGCAATAAATTAAATTTTTTTGTTTTTGGATTTAGATATGGTTTATATTAATGTTCATTATATTTTCCCTTTTATATGTATATCTGATTATTTTTGTAATTTTATTATTTTAAAATGCCTATTTTACTTTTTTCACTGTCTTTTTTTTTTTCTTTTTGTAAAAAAGACTTTAAATCATGAGGCCCATATGGAGCCATTTTGTGTAAAAAGAAAAGGTCCAGGATAGTTGAAAGGAGCTTCCATAACATTCAGGAGCCAAAGCCTATTCCATTCTTAAAAAAACACCAATAACTTAGTTTTTCTTCCCTAATTTTCACTAACATTTCAGGGACAATAAAACTCTCCATTCCCTTCATCCCTAAAGAACTTTGTTTATAACCTAACTCCAGGGTTATTTACAATGTAAGCTAGCTTCAATGGCTATGCGAGTAGGAGGGTTATGGAGAGGAAAGGAAATGTTTCCCAATCATATCTTTTAGGGATAAAATAGGAGACAGATACATGTCTAAAAACCTTACGTCCTAGGAGTTCCCAAGTTGGTGTCTAGTGTAAAGCTGTTTCATTAGGGACCGGCCAAATGTCAATCCATGTGTGACCATTGGTAGATTGAACAGAAGTCAATCTACCAATGGTCAGATCTGTTGGATAAAAGCTGCTCAACCAACTCTCTACAGGCAATAGGCTGCAGCTCTGATCTGTGTATTCTGACAGAGGGGAAAACACTGTCGAAATACTGTAGAATAGTACAGTGGGGTGGATTTCCTCAGCTGCCTCGAATGTGGAGACTGGGGAATCAGATCAGACTTTTTTGTTCAACCCGCTTGTTGAACTTAAAAAAGGCCCACGTATGGCCAGCCTTTGTTCCACTTTCTAGGCACTGGTGCTGTCTGCAGAAACAATAGGTTCATTTTACCAAAAAAAAGAGAAATGTTAAAACAAAAAAAGATGCAATTGCCGTAAATTAGATCACCGTCATCCGGTTTCTCTCTTCAGAGCATAGTAACATCTACCTACAGGAGGAAAGCTTATATGAACCAATACGCAGTACAGAAAAACCAGATCCAGAGCATCTGTGGAGATTATCTTCTACAGGGAGCAGTGTGGAAGAAACTGGACTTCACTGGAATCGTGGACAACCAAGACAAGGTAACATTTTCTTAAAGTGTTTCTAAACCCACAACAGTAACATCGGTCTGTATATGCAGTAAAGCATGCTTGTTATACTCACTGTGGAACCTAAGGGGTTAATCCTATGCATTGTGTAAAAAAGGCTGTTTGATCCTGTCTTCTATGATCCTCCCCTTCTTATACTGTAATGATAGAACAGAGCCTTTGGGACACGCTGCACATGCTCAATTTGGTGTGTATTGCTAGAGAGTTGTTTTTTTTTTCTTGAAAGAGTGCATGTGATCAGCACAGGCCCAATCAGCACTGTCCAGGCAGAGGGTCAGGGGTTATGCAGCCTCAAAGGACAATCCAGGGAGAATGAGAACTCCTCCCTCAAGTTTTAACCAGTGCTCGGCTGGACGCTGATAGAAGTCACATGACTGCTATATATTGATGATGAGAAAAGGTATTTAGCAGTTTATATTTACTAAAATAATGGCATTTCTATATTCTGTGTACTGTGGGAGACCAGATATATTGAATGCAGGGTCCAGGGTTCAGTAACACATTAAACTCTAACGGAATGACTTTTAGCTTCCTAAAGCACGGTGTAACATGAAAATACCATTTAAAGTAAAATTCTTGTTTTCACTTTTTGTTTTCCTTTGTTACATCTCCAGTGATGGCTTCATGGCATATCTCAGGGTGGGTTTCCGGATGTAGACATAGTGGCAATATGTGCATAATCTGTGCTGAGATGGTCACTTATAATCTCTTTCGGAAACCTGCGTGAGAGGTTGGCCATTCAGCAGGAGCTCACTTTTTTTTAAAGTGCATCTGTGTTCAGACTATTCAAACAAATTATTCATGCTGTATATTCCTAAAAAGCTGCAAAAGAACTTTAAAACAAGCCATCCACAACCTCTCTAGGTGCCTTTGTTGATCCTTACAAATTAATAAATTCACAATAAAGACCCCAGTTTCTAACAGGTTAGACTAGGTTGGTTCACATTTGTACAATTCAGCAGCGCAAATGCATTGCAGCGCATTGTGTATTGAGGTAGGGCAGCCTATTTATTTGAATGGGCTGCCTACTGCTTTTAAATTGCACTAAATAAGTTCATGCCCCTTTTTTTAAATTGGTCTGGACCAAAACACAATGTACTTTGTTACCGTGCATTTTTCTGCCTGATTTTACTTTAGCAAGGTACATTGGAGTGCTAATAACAATTAACCTCTGTAAGCCTTCAAAACGGATATGTGGTTTTTGTGTACTGTGGGGACTTGTGCTATTTTACATGTATTACATAGTTACATAGTTAGTCTGGCTGAAAAAAGACAAAAGTCCATCCAGTTCAACCATTAAAAAAAATAAAAGTTATAATCCTACACCCACAGTTGATCCAGAGGAAGGCAAACAATTCATCAAAGCATGATCCAATTTGCTCCTGCAGGGAAAAAAAAATTCCTTCCTGATCCCCCGAGAGGTAATCGGATATTCCCTGGATCAACCTTACCTATAAATGTTAGTATTCAGTTATATTCTGTGTATCCAAGAAAGAATCCAGGACTTTTTTGAAGCAATCCACTGAGCTGGCCAGAACCAACTCTTGAGGAAGTCTATTCCACATTTTCACAGCTCTCACTGTGCAGAAACCTTTCCGTGTTTGGAGATTACATTTCTTTTCCTACCGATGTAAAGAGTGCCACCTTGTCCTCTGTGATGACCTCAGGGTGAATAACTCTACACCGAGTTCACTATATGAACCACTGATGTATTTATACATGTTGATCATATCCCCCCTTATGTATTATACATGGTGATCATATCCCCCCTTATGTATTATACATGGAGATCATATTCCCCCTTATGTATTATACATGGAGATCATATCCCCCCTTATGTATTATACATGGAGATCATATCCCCCTTATGTATTATACATGGAGATCATATCCCCCTTATGTATTATACATGGAGATCATATCCCCCTTATGTATTATACATGGAGATCATATCCCCCTTATGTATTATACATGCAGATCATATCCCCCCTTATGTATTATACATGGAGATCATATCCCCCCTTATGTATTATACATGGAGATCATATCCCCCCTTATGTATTATACATGGAGATCATATCCCCCCTTACATATTATACATGGTGATCATACCCCCCTTACGTATTATACATGGAGATCATATCCCCCCTTATGTATTATACATGGAGATCATATCCCCCCTTATGTATTATACATGGTGATCATACCCCCCCTTACATATTATACATGGAGATCATATCCTCCCTTATGTATTATACATGGAGATCATATCCCCCCTTATGTATTATACATGGTGATCATATCCCCCCTTATGTATTATACATGGAGATCATATCCCCCCTTATGTATTATACATGGAGATCATATCCCCCCTTATGTATTATACATGGAGATCATATCCCCCCTTATGTATTATACATGGAGATCATATCCCCCCTTATGTATTATACATGGAGATCATATCCCCCCTTATGTATTATACATGGAGATCATATCCCCCCTTATGTATTATACATGGAGATCATATCCCACCTTATGTATTATACATGGAGATCATATCTCCCCCCTTATGTATTATACATGGAGATCATATCCCCCCTTAATCTTCTCTTCTCAAGAGAGAATAAATTCAGTTCCTCTAATCTTTCCTCATAGCTGAGCTCCTCCATGCCTCTTATCAGTTTGCACAAATGTGAACCTAGCCTTAGGAACAGTTGCTAGTTGTTTACATTAGAAGGTTGGCAGCCTGCAAGGATTTGTTCTCCATGAAAAAAAACACATTGCCTATGTTGAGAACTTTGTGATTCATTTTTTCTTTATGCTTATAGATACAGAGGTCTTGTTTTAAAGCACTTTTCCTGCTTGTTAAAAATATGTAAAATATGTATATACTTAGTGTGTGCATCATCTAGGCACAGATTCACATTAGGACTTCATGTATACTTTACCTTTAGCCCACATGCATCAAATCCCAATGTTTTTGGGCACCTAGAATGCACAGGAGCAGCATTCAGCCCTGCTATCAGCAGCCTGTCAACATCTATGACAGGCTGAAATAAGTAACAGCTGGATGCTATACCAAGTGGTACTCATGTTTAGGGTCAAATGCATTCAGGGATATGTGCCCAGAATGCCTAGATTCTGCATTCCAGGTAGGGAATGGTTTTTTACCAGCCAGTAAGAGTATCGATATTTGTACTCAAGTACTTGTCGATACCAATTACTGATACCTTTGCAATACGATTTGAGCCCATACAAAATGAATGGACTCAAATCGCACCGAAAAGAATAGCATGCAATTTGAACAGGAATGTGGTGTGATTCCTGTCCAGATCGCATGTGGTTTCTCTCACCGCTCCTGTGTGAATCCAGGTTGACAATCCTGGGTGCGCACAGGTGAGGTGCTGGAAACCGCATGCGATTTGGACAGGAATCACACCACATTCCTGTTCAAATTGCATGCTATTCTATGCCGTGCGATTTGAGCCCATTCATATTGCATTGGCTCAAATTGCACTGCAAAGGTATCGTATTTAGGTATCGGAGCATTTGCACAAGTACAAGTACCCGTGCAAATGCTTGGTATCGGCAATGCTTGGTATTGGTGCAACCCTAATTCTGACCATATGGCCCTGAATGCATACAACCCTAAGCACTAGTGCCACTCCATGCACAGTCCAGACCAGGGGCGGACTGACCATTTGGAAACCTGGGCACTGCCCGAGGGCCCGGGGTCAGTAGGGGGCCCCATGAGATACCCCTGGTAACTTTTTCATAGGCTTTTTTGAGTTTGGGCAAGAACACAGGGGCCCCATGATCCCCTATTGCCTGGGGGGTTAGTAGGGGGCCCCATGAGATGCCCCTGGTACCTTTTTCATAGCCTTTTTTGAGTTTGGGCAAGGGCACAGGGGCCCCATGATCCCCTATTGCCCGGGGGCCCCATGAGTTGTCAGTCCGCCCCTGGTCCAGACACATATTTCAGCCAGTCATAGATTTGGCTGCACCTGTGTCTCTCAGGCACACAAAAACAATGAGATTTGACGCACATGGGCTTAAGGCACAGTGTACATGCAGCCCAAAGTTGCAAATTAAAAAAAAATTAATAATGACGTTTGAAATTATATTAACGTGTTTAAGGTTGAAACGTTTAGTGATTGTGTTTCCACTATAGTTTAAAAGAGAGATAATGGATGTAATCTGTAGCAACACATTAGCCTTAGACGCTGATGTTTATTGCTATAAATCAAATTCTACATCCCCTTCTATAGCCTCTAAAATAAAGAGTGATTGCTTTCATTTCAAGATGCTTTGGTGTCAGACTCTTACTCCTTCACTGAATTATTAGCCTCTGAAATGCCCCCTTCCCTGTAATGATAACTCAGTCCCTTCTACCTGCTCTCAGGAAAACATCTCTATGAAAACAGCATCACTGAAATGCAGACACTTTGTGGCGCCGGCAAGTAGATGTTTACATTTTCAAATTGGCCTTTAGGTCCCTGCTAAGCCCACTTTGATCCTATAAGGAAATGTATCAAGCATGAAAATGAAATAGGGTGGTGGTGCATGAACCCGGCCTTCAGTCATTGAAGATCATTCTACACCTGCACCACTGCCACACGAATGGCTCATTGTAGACATCAGTAGTGCAGGCACAGAAGGCATGCATCTCCGCCCATACATTGAACAAAGTCTTATGTCATCCAGTATCCAGAGCCTAGGCCATCTTTATGTAGAGCAACAATTCTTTTTTTTCAGATCCGCAGAGAGTTCTTTGCCATGAGGTGCTATGTTGAACTTCCAGTGACCAGTATGAGAGAGTGAGAGCGATAACACCAAATTTAACACACCTGAGACCTTGTAACACTAACAAGTCACATGACTCCGGGGAGGGAAACTGGCTAACTGGGCCCAATTTGGACATTGTCACTTAGTGGTGTACTCACTTTTGTTGCCAGCAGTTTAGACATGAATGGCTGTGTGTTGAGTTATTTTGAGGGGACAGCAAATTTACATGTTATACAAGCTGTACACTCACTACCTCACATTGTAGCAAAGTGTCATTTCTTCAGTGTTGTCACATGAAAAGTTATAATAGAATATTTATAAAAATGTGAGGGGTGAACTCACTTTTGGGAGATATTGTAGGTGTGAATGGGGCTCAAGAGTGCAAAAAATCTGCATATAGCTTGCCACCTTCTGGCAGCAAGTGGTAAATATAAAATACTAAATATATATTGTAAAGTTCAGGGGATCTAGCATCTCGGGACCATATGCAACAGCCATTATTGTAAGTATAAAATTCTTTATTTTTCTTTAAGAAAACAAAAGAGAGTTGCCATTAGCAAAACAAAATTTCACAATATGCAACACAATAAGTCTACTTATCTTCAGCACAAATCAAACTATTAGATATGCAAAAGTCAAGCAAGGGCTTTACCCCAGGGTTAGCAGTGTCCAGCTTCAGATATTTTCCCAGTTTGTAGCACACAGCCAGGTCTCTCAGCTCCTACACCACCACACCTAGTACTATGAACCTCCTGTTGTATGTGCTGCTTCTTGGAGGCTGCTTAACCCTGTGGGATTGGAATCCCTGTAGTTAAGAGTGCAGGTCCTTTTCCTACCTGAACGTCACTCCAGACCTCCAAAATTCCGGGTCCCAAACAGGGGCGGACTGACAACTCATGGGGCCCCCGGGCAATAGGGGATCATGGGGCCCCTGTGTCCTTGCCCAAACTCAAAAAAGCCTAGGAAAGGTACCAGGGGCATCTTATGGGGCCCCCTACTGACCCCGGGCCCTCGGGCAGTGCCCGCTTTTCCAAATGGTCAGTCCGCCCCTGGTCGCAAATAAGTCTCTACCAATACCGAGAGGATGGTGGGTCATTCATCTTCTTTACTTGACTACCCCGAAATTCCTCACCCATTACAGATGAGACCCCTGACTACACACACATTTCCCTTAAAGGGACCATAACCCAAATATTGGTGCTACATAGTACCAGTCCAGGAACCATCCTTGGCATCCTGTACAAGATATATAATTTTTCTTTAAAAAAAAGTGTATACGGTAGGTTTAAAATATATATATATTGTCTGAGATGTAAAAATCGGTCATCATCTGTGTCCTATGTCACAGGTTGTTATCAAAGAAGGAAATTCCTGTTTGTTTTGTGCTTTGGTGGTCTAATGCTCATCTCAACTCTCTCTGTCCTCGGGATCATTCTACCAAAATGTAAGTATAACACCACTAATGTAGTAGTCTCTGTTATAAATGATCTGTGGGTCCTAAGATCTGATCCTTATCAAGCAATTTATAACTGATCTGCTGTTTTTTATTATTGTAATTAAATAAAATCATAAAATGGAAAAAGTGCATCTCCAACTGTCAGCATCTGGCTAGTGATTTGCAAAACGACTGTATTTATTTGTGGGACCCTTTGACACACCTATTTGTCAAAAGTATATGGGCTAGTGCTAACGTAAAGTGCTCACAACCAGGGGCTGACTGGCAACTCATGGGTCCCCCGAGCAATAAGAGATCATGCGGACCCCTGTGTCCCCGCCCACACTCAAACCACACCCACACAACGCCCCACCTACATATTGCAGCTTAGGTGCATAGAAGGGGCATTTAAATATTTACTGCAGCAAAGCCTGAATGAATGTTTCTGGTTTATTTCCATAGAAGCCACTGAGCACTTTCAGGTTTAAAGATGGCTGCCATGTGGGGGGAGTGAGAGAGAGAGGGGGTGAGAGAGAGGAGGGGTGAGAGAGAGAGGAGTGGGTGTGAGAGGAGGGGGTGAGAAAGAGAGAGGGGAGGTGAGAGAGAGGGAATAAGATAGAGGGAGGATGGGGGGGGAGGGCGCGAGAGAGAGAAAGGTTATATGACAGAGGGTGGGCAATGAGAGCAAGAGGGAGGGGGTGGAGAGTGCTGGGGTGGGGGGAAGGGGGTGAGAGAGAGAGGAGAGGTAAGAGGGGAGGTGGGGGGTTGAGCTAGAGGGTGAGCAGTTAGAAAGAGAGGGGGGTGAAGGAGGGAGTGAGAGAAAGGGGAGATGACAAAGGGATGGCAGTGAGAAAAAGAGGGAAGTTAGTGAGGGGTGAAAGAGAATGGGGGAGAGAGAGAGAGTGGGGGTAAGAGGGAGGGGGGTGAGAGAGAAAAGGGGCGAGAGAGTGAGGGGTTGAGAGAGAGAGGGAGGGGGCTTGTAAGGGGAGTTGTCAGTGTACCAATAATATTATGGGCTCCTCTCACCTTCCCACTGCCCGTCACCAGCAGCATGTAACAAGGCAATCCCACTGCCCGGTACCCTGACTCACTCTGCCACCATGTGAAGTGGAAGGTGAGCTACTTCCAGGATCTGAGCATGTCACCTCCTTCGCTCCCTACACTGTCACCAGCAGTCCTCTGCTCTTTGGGTCCATATCTCTCCTGCCTCCCCATCTGCTCCATCCTATCAGGTCCCGCTCAGAGTCACATTCCTGTCTGAATAATGTGTCCGAGTTTTGAGGCAGACACATTATTCAGACAGACCTAAATATGCTGCCCCTGTTTGACATCTGTGGAGCCTCTTATGGGGCCCTCTATTGATCCCAGGTCCTGAGGCAATGCCCGAATGGTCAGTCTGCCTCTGCTCACAACCCTCTTGATAAAGGGTTACCACCCTGAATGTGTGTATGTTTGTTACAGAAAAAAGAGGGGGCTACCCTTTGTTACAACTGGATTCTACTTGGGTCCATTCTACCAAGGTTCCACCTACTGGCAGTGCCAGATTTACACTTTGGGGGGGCCGGGGTAGTTCAATTTCCCCTCAACATAGAAATTAAATTATATGACAAATAAAAAAATTAACTGAAATGAATGATAAACTGCATTTGTTCTAAAAAAAAATAGGTTAGGTTCCAAAGAAGACATTTGTCTGATTTCTTTTCTAAATTTTATTGTCTGTAAGAATACACATTACACATGTAATTGGAACTGGCAAGTCATATATCACACTACAATATTTACAAAAAGTATTTTTTCCTGCATTTAGCATCTGCAAAATCTTTAACTAACTCATCAAACTGTATCATTTTGAGGGTACTGCTCTTGACAGCCAGTAGGCACAGAGCATGAGGGCATGGAGGGTGAGTGGTATGGTGAGAGGACGTATTTACTGGAACTGATCCCCCTGTATGACTCTCTCTGCAGCAGCTGAAAGTTGGCTCTTCTCCTCTCCCTTCCGCTGGCTTTCAGCTGCTGCAGAGGGAGCCATACAGGGGATCGGTTCCAGTAATTGCCCCCCACCACCCTCCCTATGCACCATACGTTTCTCCTGCTTCCCAGACCCCCCCCGTGTGCCCTCACTTCCACAGTGCTGCCAGCTTTCCCCTTCTCCTTTCAGCAGCTACATGCACACAATAAGATCTTTCAGGATGGAGAGTGGTGGAAGAGTTCAGTAAATACGGCACATTTACCAGCCCCTTTCTTTCCTGAATGAACACAGTGAATGATCAGTACCAATCACTCACTGTGTACATTCATAACTGAAGCATAGTATACTATGTTTTTTTTGGAAGGGGGGGGGGGCAGCCAGGTTGGCTGTATGGGGCCCTGTGGTTTCTAACAGCAGCCCTGGTTACATTGGTCCAGCTTTTACCAATGAAACAAACATATATAGTACCTGTGGAACCTTCGAGAAGCTGGAAATCACTGTAGCAAACACAGCTACTCCAGTGATCTCCACTAGCTTCTGGGTCCTGTGCTGAGCAGCTGCCCTGCTGCATTCTGAACACATGAGGTCAGCGACTTGGCACAGGTGCCATTTAGAGAATGCTTTGCATTTTCTCAATGAATGTAAAGCATTCTCTGGTTGTAAGAGGTGGAAAGGCGCGGTTGTGACCTCACACTCTCTTTGGCCCAAAAAGGGGTCATCCAGCTCTTGCCCTGTTCACAACCTGTGAAATGTAATCCATTCAGGAAAACCTCATGTGCCTCTCCCTTTAGCCCACATGGTCAGGCCATCAGTTATAGCATATGCAATAAATGAAAGACTGATAGTTATTTCAAGCTAGAAGAGGAAGCCTATTACATTCAGATTCAAGAGAACTATTTAAAGGTAAGTTGACTGCATTGCAGAGAGGATGGTGAACTAATTATATGAATAGTCGTAAGAGAAAGTTACTTTTCTTTGTAGAAAATGTCACTCTCAAAGGTGGTACCATAGTTTGATGTTCAATATGTATAAGATTTTTTCCCCCTAACGTTCTTTTAGAAATGGTAAATGTCTTTTTTCTTAGATTCTTCTATGAAAACTGAAATGGAATTCTTAAAAGAAGAACAGAAAAAATTGGCATCTCTGGGTATATAATGCATTTTCTCAAGTATTGCTATGTGGACATATATCTCAGATTTATATTCTTGAGTTTGATCATTTGCATTTTACCTCCACAGGTTCTTTCCTTGTTTATAGTGAAGCTCATGAGAAGTGTGCTGAAGTGCGCTCCTCCAGCTCCCCATATCTATATGAGCTTACCGCCTCGGAATGCTCCCCAGAGTCTTACACTCAGTTTTTCCGCTGGCTTCCAAGAGGCAGGCTTATGAGCACAAAGGAGGGACTATGTGTAGGTGCAGAGAAACAACGTTCATACCAGCCACTGCGACTCTATGAATGTGACAATGAAAGGGTCCTAAACTGGGTTTGCACCAATGAAACTCTGCTGGGGGTTGAAGGAGAAAGCCTTTATTTTAACTTTGGAAATAATCGAGAAAGAGTCATTATGCTTTACACGGGCACTGGTATATGGAGCCGTTGGAAAGCACGAAGCCTTGAAGGAAATCTACAGGATGGAGGAGCTTGTGTTCAGTGCTGTGCTTAAACATATTTTACTGAATATTTCTTTAATAAATGGTACCTGAAGTGGAATACCATTGGAATGCGGATTGGATGTCTTCTAATCCTACATCAGTATTTGACCTCTCAAATGCTCTTTTGGCAAAAGGAGCAAAAATTCCCACAGACACACTCCAAAATCTTGCTGAAAGCCCCCAAGAAGAGTGGAAGCTGTTATAGCTGCCAAGGGAGGGAAGAGACAACTCTATACCACTGCTTATGGTGTTGGAATGTGTTACCAACAGCTTTTGATGTTTTTGTTTCCACTGTTAAAACTGTCCATTTAAAATTGAAAATTAAATTGTATCTATGGCCAAAACGTTTCTTTTTGTTTTAGGTAGAGTAGGCAATGGTTACAACTTTAGGCAGGTCTTCTTTCTTCCCTATCTATCATGGCAGAGGGTGTTGCAGACATTTGTTAATTCTCAAAGGTCAGAGTTACTATAACAGACACTTCAAACAGCGTGTGTTTCTTTTAAAACTTGTGTTGGCAGCTATTGTTTGTGTGTGTAAAGGGTTAATTACGGAGTGATGGACACTCTGTCTGCTGGCACTTGGATTGTTGTCCTGTGAGTTGGAAAATCTCTGTGCAGGGTGAAGTTGAAAGTGCCATTGTCACTCATGGGGACTTACTCTGGACCAGTGTCCATTACTGGAGGGGCCTATGCAATGCATTGCCTTCCAGAGGGCATCATTTTATGTTTAGAGGGTTTGCACCACATGCTTTGACTTATGTGAAGGGCAATTTGAATGTGTTATGCATGTGATTCTCCTATATGTCAAGACCCTGCTAGTGTTGGGCTTCACTGTAACACAGTGTGATTGGAGGAACTGGTAAAACCCTCTCTGTTTATATAAGGACTAGAGATGAGCGAATCGAACTTGGCGAAGTGGAATTCGTTTCGAAGATTAGGAAAAATTCGATTCGCGCCGAATCCGAAAATTAGCAGACTTCGGATGCGCGAATCGAAATTTTCCAAAAATGGCGGCGACATGTGTGGCGACAGAGCGGGGATCTCTGGGAAGGCGCGCAGACAAGGTGCGCTGACCCATAATGCATTCATTCATGACATGTGATCGCATTAGCCAATCAGCAGCCAGCCAGCCAGCACTGTGTAATGGTCGAGCTATAAATTGCGGCCATCTTAGAATTCTCCATTAGCCTCCGGTCATTCAAGAGAGACAGACCTCTCTGTATTAAGGACAGAGTTAGGGCCAAAGAGACTTTAGGGCCACAGAATCGTTACTTAGGGACACAGAATTGTTACTCAGGGACACAGAATTGTTACTCAGGGACACAGAACTGTTACTCAGGGACACAGAATTGTTACTCAGGGACAGACACAGAATTGTTACTCAGGGACACAGAATTGTTACTCAGGGACACAGAATTGTTACTCAGGGACACAGAATTGTTACTCAGGGACACAGAACTGTTACTCAGGGACACAGAATTGTTACTCAGGGACAGACACAGAATTGTTACTGAGGGACACAGAATTGTTACTCAGGGACAGACACAGAATTGTTACTGAGGGACACAGAATTGTTACTGAGGGACACAGAATTGTTACTGAGGGACACAGAATTGTTACTGAGGGACACAGAATTGTTACTCAGGGACACAGAATTGTTACTCAGGGACACAGAACTGTTACTCAGGGACACAGAATTGTTACTCAGGGACACAGAATTGTTACTCAGGGACACAGAATTGTTACTCAGGGACACAGAATTGTTACTGAGGGACACAGAATTGTTACTGAGGGACACAGAATTGTTACTCAGGGACACAGAATTGTTACTCAGGGACAGACACAGAATTGTTACTGAGGGACACAGAATTGTTACTGAGGGACACAGAATTGTTACTGAGGGACACAGAATTGTTACTGAGGGACACAGAACTGTTACTCAGGGACACAGAACTGTTACTCAGGGACACAGAATTTTTACTCAGGGACACAGAACTGTTACTCAGGGACACAGAATTGTTACTCAGGGACAGACACAGAATTGTTACTCAGGGACACAGAATTGTTACTGAGGGACACAGAATTGTTACTCAGGGACACAGAACTGTTACTCAGGGACACAGAATTTTTACTCAGGGACACAGAACTGTTACTCAGGGACACAGAATTGTTACTCAGGGACACAGAATTGTTACTCAGGGACACAGAACTGTTACTCAGGGACACAGAATTGTTACTGAGGGACACAGAATTGTTACTGAGGGACACAGAATTGTTACTGAGGGACAGACACAGAATTGTTACTGAGGGACACAGAATTGTTACTGAGGGACACAGAATTGTTACTGAGGGACACAGAATTGTTACTCAGGGACACAGAATTGTTACTCAGGGACACAGAACTGTTACTCAGGGACACAGAATTGTTACTCAGGGACACAGAACTGTTACTCAGGGACACAGAATTGTTACTCAGGGACAGACACAGAATTGTTACTGAGGGACACAGAATTGTTACTGAGGGACACAGAATTGTTACTCAGGGACAGACACAGAATTGTTACTGAGGGACACAGAATTGTTACTGAGGGACACAGAATTGTTACTGAGGGACACAGAATTGTTACTCAGGGACACAGAATTGTTACTCAGGGACACAGAACTGTTACTCAGGGACACAGAATTGTTACTCAGGGACACAGAATTGTTACTCAGGGACAAACACAGAATTGTTACTGAGGGACACAGAATTGTTACTGAGGGACACAGAATTATTACTGTGGGACACAGAATTGTTACTCAGGGACAGACACAGAATTGTTACTGAGGGACACAGAATTGTTACTGAGGGACACAGAATTGTTACTGAGGGACACAGAATTGTTACTCAGGGACACAGAATTGTTACTCGGGGACACAGAATTGTTACTCAGGGACACAGAATTGTTACTCAGGGACAGACACAGAATTGTTACTCAGGGACACAGAATTGTTACTGAGGGACACAGAATTGTTACTGAGGGACACAGAATTGTTACTGAGGGACACAGAATTGTTACTGAGGGACACAGAATTGTTACTCAGGGACACAGAATTGTTACTCAGGGACACAGAACTGTTACTCAGGGACACAGAACTGTTACTCAGGGACACAGAATTGTTACTCAGGGACAGACACAGAATTGTTACTGAGGGACACAGAATTGTTACTGAGGGACACAGAATTGTTACTGAGGGACACAGAATTGTTACTCAGGGACACAGAACTGTTACTCAGGGACACAGAATTGTTACTCAGGGACACAGAACTGTTACTCAGGGACAGACACAGAATTGTTACTGAGGGACACAGAATTGTTACTGAGGGACACAGAATTGTTACTGAGGGACACAGAATTGTTACTGAGGGACACAGAATTGTTACTCAGGGACAGACACAGAATTGTTACTGAGGGACACAGAATTGTTACTGAGGGATACAGAATTGTTACTGAGGGACACAGAATTGTTACTCAGGGACACAGAATTGTTACTCAGGGACACAGAACTATTACTCAGGGACACAGAATTGTTACTCAGGGACACAGAATTGTTACTGAGGGACACAGAATTGTTACTGAGGGACACAGAATTGTTACTGAGGGACACAGAATTGTTACTCAGGGACAGACACAGAATTGTTACTGAGGGACACAGAATTGTTACTGAGGGACACATAATTGTTACTGAGGGACACAGAATTGTTACTGAGGGACACAGAACTGTTACTCAGGGACACAGAATTGTTACTGAGGGACACAGAATTGTTACTGAGGGACACAGAATTGTTACTGAGGGACACAGAATTGTTACTCAGGGACAGACACAGAATTGTTACTGAGGGACACAGAATTGTTACTGAGGGACACAGAATTGTTACTCAGGGACACAGAACTGTTACTCAGGGACACAGAATTGTTACTGAGGGACACAGAACTGTTACTCAGGGACAGACACAGAATTGTTACTGAGGGACACAGAATTGTTACTGAGGGACACAGAATTGTTACTGAGGGACACAGAATTGTTACTCAGGGACAGACACAGAATTGTTACTGAGGGACACAGAATTGTTACTGAGGGACACAGAATTGTTACTGAGGGACACAGAATTGTTACTGAGGGACACAGAATTGTTACTCAGGGACAGACACAGAATTGTTACTCAGGGACACAGAATTGTTACTCAGGGACACAGAATTGTTACTGAGGGACACAGAATTGTTACTGAGGGACACAGAATTGTTACTGAGGGACACAGAACTGTTACTCAGGGACACAGAATTGTTACTGAGGGACACAGAATTGTTACTGAGGGACACAGAATTGTTACTGAGGGACACAGAATTGTTACTCAGGGACAGACACAGAATTGTTACTGAGGGACACAGAATTGTTACTCAGGGACACAGAATTGTTACTCAGGGACACAGAACTGTTACTCAGGGACACAGAATTGTTACTCAGGGACACAGAACTGTTACTCAGGGACAGACACAGAATTGTTACTGAGGGACACAGAATTGTTACTGAGGGACACAGAATTGTTACTGAGGGACACAGAATTGTTACTCAGGGACAGACACAGAATTGTTACTGAGGGACACAGAATTGTTACTGAGGGACACAGAATTGTTACTGAGGGACACAGAATTGTTACTCAGGGACACAGAATTGTTACTGAGGGACACAGAATTGTTACTCAGGGACAGACACAGAATTGTTACTCAGGGACACAGAATTGTTACTGAGGGACAGACACAGAATTGTTACTGAGGGACACAGAATTGTTACTGAGGGACACAGAATTGTTACTGAGGGACACAGAATTGTTACTCAGGGACACAGAATTGTTACTCAGGGACACAGAACTGTTACTCAGGGAAACAGAACTGTTACTCAGGGACACAGAATTGTTACTCAGGGACAGACACAGAATTGTTACTGAGGGACACAGAATTGTTACTGAGGGACACAGAATTGTTACTCAGGGACAGACACAGAATTGTTACTGAGGGACACAGAATTGTTACTGAGGGACACAGAATTGTTACTCAGGGACAGACACAGAATCGTTACTCAGGGACACAGAATCGTTACTCAGGGACACAGAATCGTTACTCAGGGACACAGAATCGTTGAATTAAAGAGTATGTCAGACAACACGCAGAGGAGTGGCAGAGGAGGCAATGTTTCAGGAGCGAGCAGACGTGGCAGCAGAGGAAGGGGTCGAGGCAGCACTAGTCGCAGCCAGAGGCCAGTGCTCCCGGTGTCATCCAGCGGTCGTGTCTCCACCGACAACCCTGCCGTCATCGATTGCTTGGCTCGATCGTCTTCCTCTTCCCAGGTCACCTCTGACACCTACAGCCAACGGTCGGTGGGTACGTCAGACACAACCGTTAGTTGGCATGGCCCGGGAGCAAGCCCACTGAAATCACGTGTCCTCTACCTGCCCCTGTCCTTTGGTGTTCCCTCACCAAGCGAAGTATCGCATGCTGTGGGCTCAGCCCCACTGTACAGTGAGGAAGAGCTAACAGAGGGCGGTCAGGAACGGGGGGAGACATCCGCCTCTTCAGCAGCCAGGTGAAGAAGTACTGGCGAGGAGAGTGGCTCGGTAGCCGGTCTAGAGACAGGTCTGTCTCCTGACCCACACGCAGCCGAGGGGGCTAGTAGTGAGGCGGAGACCCTAATTGATGATGATGAGGCTGATCGCACTTGGCAGCCTCGTCGTCATCAGGCTATTGCTTCCGCATCATCAGGAGAAGAGGGTGCCAGCTTGGCAGCGAGCAAAACAGTCGGTGGGTTGCCCAGGAGGCAGCAGGGTCGCAGCAGTGTCAGTGGAGGCAAACGGCCACGGAGTAGAGCACCAGCTCCACTGCAGCCTACCACCACGGCCAGTAGTGATGCCGGTGTGCACGGAGGAAGTAGCAGTCAGCCAGTGAGGAGTAGCGGGGGCAAAGATTCCTACTGGGCGGTGTGGCAATTTTTCGTCAAGCCGCCCGAGGAAGTAAACGTAGCCGTATGTCGACTATGTGGCCAGAAAGTCAAACGTGGCCAGGGGGCCCATGTCTCCATCGCCACACTCTGCCATGTGCCACTTTCAGGTCTCCTCACACTGCTGGTGGGTTCCATTTTGTCATATTGTGCTGGCAGATTATGGGCCTCCCATTGCTGCTGCCAGGCCCGTAATCTGTCATGGGCCCCTGTACCGCCTCCTCATGCTGCTGCCAGGCCCGTAATCTGTCATGGGTCCCTGTACGGCCTCCCATTGCTGCTGTCTCCATCGCCACACTCTGCCATGTGCCACTTTCAGGTCTCCTCACACTGCTGTTGGGTTCCATTTTGTCATAGGGTGCTGGCAGATTACGGGCCTCCCATTGCTGCTGCCAGGCCCGTAATCTGTCATGGGCCCCTGTACCGCCTCCTCATGCTGCTGCCAGGCCCGTAATCTGTCATGGGTCCCTGTACGGCCTCCCATTGCTGCTGTCTCCATCGCCACACTCTGCCATGTGCCACTTTCAGGTCTCCTCACACTGCTGTTGGGTTCCATTTTGTCATAGGGTGCTGGCAGATTACGGGCCTCCCATTGCTGCTGCCAGGCCCGTAATCTGTCATGGGCCCCTGTACCGCCTCCTCATGCTGCTGCCAGGCCCGTAATCTGTCATGGGTCCCTGTACGGCCTCCCATTGCTGCTGTCTCCATCGCCACACTCTGCCATGTGCCACTTTCAGGTCTCCTCACACTGCTGGTGGGTTCCATTTTGTCATAGGGTGCTGGCAGATTACGGGCCTCCCATTGCTGCTGCCAGGCCCGTAATCTGCCATGGGCCCCTGTACCGCCTCCTCATGCTGCTGCCAGGTCCAGAGTGTGTCATGTGTCCCTGTACGGCCTCCCATTGCTGCTGTCTCCATCGCCACACTCTGCCATGTGCCACTTTCAGGTCTCCTCACACTGCTGGTGGGTTCCATTTTGTCATAGGGTGCTGGCAGATTACGGGCCTCCCATTGCTGCTGCCAGGCCCGTAATCTGTCATGGGCCCCTGTACCGCCTCCTCATGCTGCTGCCAGGCCCGTAATCTGTCATGGGTCCCTGTACGGCCTCCCATTGCTGCTGTCTCCATCGCCACACTCTGCCATGTGCCACTTTCAGGTCTCCTCACACTGCTGGTGGGTTCCATTTTGTCATAGGGTGCTGGCAGATTACGGGCCTCCCATTGCTGCTGCCAGGCCCGTAATCTGCCATGGGCCCCCGTACCGCCTCCTCATGCTGCTGCCAGGTCCAGAGTGTGTCATGGGTCCCTGTACGGCCTCCCATTGCTGCTGTCTCCATCGCCACACTCTGCCATGTGCCACTTTCAGGTCTCCTCACACTGCTGGTGGGTTCCATTTTGTCATAGGGTGCTGGAAGATTACGGGCTTCCCATTGCTGCTGCCAGGCCCGTAATCTGTCATGGGCCCCTGTACCGCCTCCTCATGCTGCTGCCAGGCCCGTAATCTGTCATGGGTCCCTGTACGGCCTCCCATTGCTGCTGTCTCCATCGCCACACTCTGCCATGTGCCACTTTCAGGTCTCCTCACACTGCTGGTGGGTTCCATTTTGTCATAGGGTGCTGGGAGATTACGGGCCTCCCATTGCTGCTGCCAGGCCCGTAATCTGTCATGGGCCCCTGTACCGCCTCCTCATGCTGCTGCCAGGCCAGTAATCTGTCATGGGTCCCTGTACGGCCTCCCATTGCTGCTTTCTCCATCGCCACACTCTGCCATGTGCCACTTTCAGGTCTCCTCACACTGCTGGTGGGTTCCATTTTGTCATAGGGTGCTGGCAGATTACGGGCCTCCCATTGCTGCTGCCAGGCCCGTAATCTGTCATGGGCCCCTGTACCGCCTCCTCATGCTGCTGCCAGTTCCAGAGTGTGTCATGGGTCCCTGTACGGCCTCCCATTGCTGCTGTCTCCATCGCCACACTCTGCCATGTGCCACTTTCAGGTCTCCTCACACTGCTGGTGGGTTCCATTTTGTCATAGGGTGCTGGCAGATTACGGGCCTCCCATTGCTGCTGCCAGGCCCGTAATCTGTCATGGGCCCCTGTGCCGCCTCCTCATGCTGCTGCCAGGCCCTTAATCTGTCATGGGTCCCTGTACGGCCTCCCATTGCTGCTGTCTCCATCGCCACACTCTGCCATGTGCCACTTTCAGGTCTCCTCACACTGCTGGTGGGTTCCATTTTGTCATAGGGTGCTGGCAGATTACGGGCCTCCCATTGCTGCTGCCAGGCCCGTAATCTGTCATGGGCCCCTGTACCGCCTCCTCATGCTGCTGCCAGGCCCGTAATCTGTCATGGGTCCCTGTACGGCCTCCCATTGCTGCTGTCTCCATCGCCACACTCTGCCATGTGCCACTTTCAGGTCTCCTCACACTGCTGGTGGGTTCCATTTTGTCATAGGGTGCTGGCAGATTACGGGCCTCCCATTGCTGCTGCCAGGCCCGTAATCTGCCATGGGCCCTCGTACCGACTCCTCATGCTGTGACGTTGCAACAAGGTGGAATTCAACCCTACATATGTTAGACCGCCTTTACGAACAGCGAAAGGCCATCACCGATTTCCTGATGTTACAAGCGGATAAAGGTACTCCCCTGTGTAACTTAAATGTCAGCCATTGGCAGCTCATGCGTGACACCTGCCGCTTGCTCAGGCCCTTTGAGGAGGCCACGCTATTCGTGAGTCAGCAGGACTATGGGATGAACGACGTCATTCCTCTGTTGCACGTCCTTGAACAAATGCTGTTAACAATGGCTGGTCAGGGTGCGGTAGACGTGGCACACAGATCTCAACGCCACATGACCCCTGTGGGGGCAGGACAGGAAGAAGAGGAGGAGGTAGAGGAGGACATTGGTGCTCAGGAATTATTGAGTGAAATGGGTGGTTTTTCCACTCAGCGGACAGGAGTGGAGGAGCAGGAGCATCTGGTAGAGGAGGAGGAGGAGACAGAGGACCCAGACGCACCGTGGCAGTATGCTGTGGAGATGGAGGCAGGGAGTCCCTCGCATTCCTTGGCACAAATGGCCCATAGCATGCTCGGTTGCTTGCGTAGCGACAGCCGAATAATAACCATCAGACAGAGGGATGACTTTTGGCTGTCCACCTTGTTGGACCCTCGCTACCGTTCAAAAATGGTGGCCTTTTTCACACCTGCTGAGAGGGAGGCCAAAATAACGTACTATAAAAACCACCTATGTAGTCAGTTGGTCTCTGCCTTTCTGCGCCAACGTCCATCCTCAGACACTGTGGGCCCTGTGTGCTCGCGTTCCGCTGCCATGGCAGCAGGGGAGGGGTGGGGTGGTAGGAGCAGTGGCAGCTCCACCAGCAGCGGCTGCCTCAGTCTGCAGTCGATGATGAGTAGCTTTCTTCACCAGCGCAGTGAGCAAACTACTAACCAGCCGCAGCAGCAGCAGCATCAGGTGGACCTGGAGCAGGACCTCAAACAACAGGCTTGGGCCTACTTGGACAGCACCCTGCCAACCGAGGTAGACAATCCCCTTGACTACTGGGCAACGAAACTTGACCTTTGGCCCCAACTAGCTGAATTTGCCCTTGAAAGGCTGTCATGCCCGGCCAGTAGCGTGGCATCGGAGCGCGTGTTTAGTGCGGCAGGAGGTATTGTAACTCCGCGGAGGACACGACTGTCCACCCGAAGTGTGGAGAGACTCACGTTTGTGAAAATGAATCAGGCGTGGATTAGTCTGGATTTCAAACCACCAGTTCCTGACACAACTGACTAAATCCGCCATGAATCATGCCCCAAACATGTTATTATTTTTAACATAGGCCTCTGTATTGCCTTCAATTTAAGCTGCTTACGCTTCGCCACTCTGCCATGGGCCCCTGTACCGCCTCCTCTTGCTGCTGCCAGGTCCAGAGTGTCTCATGGGTCCCTGTACGGCCTCCCATTGCTGCTGTCTCCATCGCCACACTCTGCCATGTGCCACTTTCAGGTCTCCTCACACTGCTGGTGGGTTCCATTTTGTCATAGGGTGCTGGCAGATTACGGGCCTCCCATTGCTGCTGCCAGGCCCGTAATCTGCCATGGGCCCCCGTACCGACTCCTCATGCTGCTGCCAGGCCCGAAATCTGTCATGGGCCCCTTTACCGCCTCCTCATGCTGCTGCCAGGTCCAGAGTGTGTCATGGGTCCCTGTACGGCCTCCCATTGCTGCTGTCTCCATCGCCACACTCTGCCATGTGCCACTTTCAGGTCTCCTCACACTGCTGGTGGGTTCCATTTTGTCATAGGGTGCTGGGAGATTACGGGCCTCCCATTGCTGCTGCCAGGCCCGTAATCTGCCATGGGCCCCCGTACCGCCTCCTCATGCTGCTGCCAGGTCCAGAGTGTGTCATGGGTCCCTGTACGGCCTCCCATTGCTGCTGTCTCCATCGCCACACTCTGCCATGTGCCACTTTCAGGTCTCCTCACACTGCTGGTGGGTTCCATTTTGTCATAGGGTGCTGGCAGATTACGGGCCTCCCATTGCTGCTGCCAGGCCCGTAATCTGCCATGGGCCCCCGTACCGCCTCCTCATGCTGCTGCCAGGTCCAGAGTGTGTCATGGGTCCCTGTACGGCCTCCCATTGCTGCTGTCTCCATCGCCACACTCTGCCATGTGCCACTTTCAGGTCTCCTCACACTGCTGGTGGGTTCCATTTTGTCATAGGGTGCTGGCAGATTACGGGCCTCCCATTGCTGCTGCCAGGCCCGTAATCTGCCATTGGCCCCCGTACCGCCTCCTCATGCTGCTGCCAGGTCCAGAGTGTCTCATGGGTCCCTGTACGGCCTCCCATTGCTGCTGTCTCCATCGCCACACTCTGCCATGTGCCACTTTCAGGTCTCCTCACACTGCTGGTGGGTTCCATTTTGTCATAGGGTGCTGGCTGATTACGGGCCTCCCATTGCTGCTGCCAGGCCCGTAATCTGCCATGGGCCCCCGTACCGCCTCCTCATGCTGCTGCCAGGTCCAGAGTGTCTCATGGGTCCATGTACGGCCTCCCATTGCTGCTGTCTCCATCGCCACACTCTGCCATGTGCCACTTTCAGGTCTCCTCACACTGCTGGTGGGTTCCATTTTGTCATAGGGTGCTGGCAGATTACGGGCCTCCCATTGCTGCTGCCAGGCCCGTAATCTGCCATGGGCCCCCGTACCGCCTACTCATGCTGCTGCCAGGTCCAGAGTGTCTCATGGGTCCCTGTACGGCCTCCCATTGCTGCTGTCTCCATCGCCACACTCTGCCATGTGCCACTTTCAGGTCTCCTCACACTGCTGGTGGGTTCCATTTTGTCATAGGGTGCTGGGAGATTACGGGCCTCCCATTGCTGCTGCCAGGCCCGTAATCTGCCATGGGCCCCCGTTCCGCCTCCTCATGCTGCTGTCAGGTCCAGAGTGTCTCATGGGTCCCTGTACGGCCTCCCATTGCTGCTGTCTCCATCGCCACACTCTGCCATGTGCCACTTTCAGGTCTCCTCACACTGCTGGTGGGTTCCATTTTGTCATAGGGTGCTGGCAGATTACGGGCCTCCCATTGCTGCTGCCAGGCCCGTAATCTGCCATGGGCCCCCGTACCGACTCCTCATGCTGCTGCCAGGCCCGTAATCTGTCATGGGCCCCTGTACCGCCTCCTCATGCTGCTGCCAGGTCCAGAGTGTCTCATGGGTCCCTGTACGGCCTCCCATTGCTGCTGTCTCCATCGCCACACTCTGCCATGTGCCACTTTCAGGTCTCCTCACACTGCTGGTGGGTTCCATTTTGTCATAGGGTGCTGGCAGATTACGGGCCTCCCATTGCTGCTGCCAGGTCCGTAATCTGCCATGGGCCCCCGTACCGACTCCTCATGCTGCTGCCAGGTCCAGAGTGTGTCATGGGTCCCTGTACGGCCTCCCATTGCTGCTGTCTCCATCGCCACACTCTGCCATGTGCCACTTTCAGGTCTCCTCACACTGCTGGTGGGTTCCATTTTGTCATAGGGTGCTGGCAGATTACGGGCCTCCCATTGCTGCTGCCAGGCCCGTAATCTGCCATGGGCCCCCGTACCGCCTCCTCATGCTGCTGCCAGGTCCAGAGTGTGTCATGGGTCCCTGTACGGCCTCCCATTGCTGCTGTCTCCATCGCCACACTCTGCCATGTGCCACTTTCAGGTCTCCTCACACTGCTGGTGGGTTCCATTTTGTCATAGGGTGCTGGCAGATTACAGGCCTCCCATTGCTGCTGCCAGGCCCGTAATCTGCCATGGGCCCCCGTACCGCCTCCTCATGCTGCTGCCAGGTCCAGAGTGTGTCATGGGTCCCTGTACGGCCTCCTATTGCTGCTGTCTCCATCGCCACACTCTGCCATGTGCCACTTTCAGGTCTCCTCACACTGCTGGTGGGTTCCATTTTGTCATAGGGTGCTGGCAGATTACGGGCCTCCCATTGCTGCTGCCAGGCCCGTAATCTGCCATGGGCCCCCGTACCGCCTCCTCATGCTGCTGCCAGGTCCAGAGTGTCTCATGGGTCCCTGTACGGCCTCCCATTGCTGCTGTCTCCATCGCCACACTCTGCCATGTGCCACTTTCAGGTCTCCTCACACTGCTGGTGGGTTCCATTTTGTCATAGGGTGCTGTATGGCCTCCCATTGCTGCTGCCTCCACCGCCACACTGTGGCTCCACACTCTGGTTTTGGCCCCGTGACTGCCCAAATGAGTGAAGTGTGCGGTGATTCTAAGATCGACGGCACTCATCTGCATGTCATACTGACTGACAGTATTATTTCTCTTCCCCAGCAGACTCCAAGGGCATTTAAATTAAAGGTACAGTGTTCTGCACTAATATAAAGGCTCTCTGAAGCCTAGAAACACCCTTTTTATAAGTTAAATTCGCAGCGAATATATTCGCCTCGAATCGAATTTATTCCTCAAATTCGCCGAATCGAATTTTTCAATACTTCGCTCATCTCTAATAAGGACACTAGCGAGTACTGAGTTCCATTGTCAATTTCTATTGTCTGTGGCACTGTCACACAAGGGGTTTAGGTGGTAAAAAACATGATGCATGACATCAAAGTGATACAGGACTGTCCTTTATTCTTCAAACTCTGGAACCTTATGAGAAATTAATTAACTGACCAGCCCAGTGACTTGGAGAAATGTGGTATTTGCCCGGCTCCTGTGAAATAAGAATCATACAGAACTGCAGACACGAAAATGAATTGATGGTGATGAAGATGATGGTGATGATGATAACAATCTTCCAGGCCTACAACCCAAGCTGATCTCTGTGGGAAGAAGGAGGAAGGGGACTTTCTCATTACAGGTCATGGTCGGTGAAGATTGTTGGGAATGCAACAGCATGTACTATAATGTACTATATATAGTATTGTATGTTAATATCACTTGACCAGTAGATGGCACTGTACACTAAGGTTACCAGCTGTGCATATGTGTAAAACTTGTTGGTTCTCTCTCTTCCTCTCTCTCTCTCTCTCAAAGCAAGATGTCTGCTATCACTGTCTGCTGAAATGTGCTCTGTATGTTTGTAACTTAAGCCACACAAGTAAAACAGAATTCTGCCTCATCACAAGCTACCAGTGTCTTCTCTATCACATAACCAACAAAGATAATAAGGAGACTCTTTCCAATCCAGGGCATGCTGACTTGCATGTGACAAGATGAGCATTTGACTCCAAACAAAATGTTTGACCCTACACTGGTAATTACTTGAGAGCTGGTTACTGTTGTTAAAAGAGTAGCACATATACATCATGCTGACAAGAGGTTTTCTAATTTACAGGTAATTGTGATTTTCTATATCGAGTTACCAAAATTCACCTTGAGGTTGTAGAGCAGTTCTAGTCTCGCAGCCATTAGGTGAATTGTGCTCGAATTAGCTCACATGGAGGCCTCATTTAGACCTGTGGTCGGAGGGTGACAAAAATGTGCAGTTAAGCAGCGTTTTTTGCAGCATACCCCCTTAATCTGCAATAGGCAGTGGACAGGGATGCTTGCATGCCATGGACACAATGCTTTGCTTCATGCTGGTGGCAAAGTTGACCTGACATGTAGCGCTCAGTGGGTGGCAAGGGGAAGTGCTGCAAATGCCATGCAACCGAGTGAAATGCATGTAGTTGTGTATTGCATTTGTTGGCAAAAATTGGGTTAAAACAGGCAGTGAAAAGGCGTTGCATTGCTTCCTCACTGCCTATCAGTAGCCTCTGGAGCACGATCCGAACATGGATCAGGCTTTAAAGGCATGGGACATTTAGATGCATGTCTAAATCTACCCTGAAGCACTGTGAGGACACTTGGGTGTTGAGAAGATGTAGGTGTGGGTAACTAGTATTACAGACTGTAGTTAAAGGCTGAAATTAAAAGACTCGGGGCCTCCTGTCCCACTTTCCATTTGGTCCTTTGGGCTTAGGACACCGCTATATGCTGGTGATTTCCAATTATTCTACCAGATGTCCCAAGGCTGTTACTTTATGAATTACTTTCTCTAAGACAGGTCCACAAGAGTTATTCTATATGTTCTCCAGGACAGGAATTTCAAAGGAGGCCTAACTGACCAGGGCACCCCTTTTACATCAGAGGTGATGGCAGATTTGTGCAAACTGTTCCAAAGTAAGCAATTGCAGACTTTTGTCTATCACCCACTGATGAACATGAGAAGTTTACCAAAACTCTAAAAATGATGCCCCTTTGACCTGGATGAAAAAAAGCAAAGATGTAAATTTCATAGTAACCCAATTGTTTCTATCTTTCTAGGAATACAATTTTGTGGTAGAGAACAGACCATGGAGAAAGCATTAACATGCAGATGCCCACTTTTGCATCCACTATAGGGCATCTCATAGTGCCTCCACCACCTTTGGGTTGAGATGGGGTGGGGGATATGCACAGGATGGGGTCCTGGACGGGCGATCGGTGATAATGGACCTGCATGCTAGCAACACAGGGAAACTGCATGCTGTCAGCTTTATTTGATTAATTAGATTGAGTGTCAGCATGAAGGAATTGCTATGTAAGTTAGCACCCCTCATGGCCGAACTACTGGGCTCCAGACTGGAAAGATAAAATCTTTTCACCCACCAATAACACCTGTGTCGGCACTGACTTCAGAGTCATTTTCAGGGATATAACACAGAACACTGATTTTCCTCCGCCAGTTCTTCACACACATTTCACTTTACCCTTGAGCCCTAAGGCATGGAGGTAAGCTCAGGCCAATGACAGAAGTTTTGTCAGAGGGGTGGATTAGTGGCTCTATGGTTTACCCTTCTAAGTGTCAGGGACCCTATGTTAAGGGCCGCTGCGTCCAAGCCTCAGGACACAGAATTGGTCACAGGAGTTCCCACTCTGTCACTGGGCACCTGCTGTGGAGGGTCCAACAACACATCCAACAGTTATTCATGCCAGTCTGCGGGTGTGGGCTGCTCACCACAGTCTCCAGATGTGAATAGCAGCGAAGGTGAATCTGACAGCTCAGGCAAAGGATTTGACCCAATATTCTGGGTTGGCGACTCTTGCAACAAGGTTTTGGCAGCAGAGGTAGCTACGTCCTGTGCTGCCACCGTGATGTCCAGTCGTGCTGTAAACTGGAAATGAACTAACATGCGTTCCAGTTCAATAAGGTTCAATATGGAATGCACAGGATGTTCTGAAGACACTTTTTCCAGTGCATACTAGAGGAATTCGCATGCAGCCAAGCCAATCCAATCAGGGACAGGGGGATCAGAAGCAGATGTCTCCTATACTTGTGCCATAATATCCTCTGGGCTGCTCTGTAAGATGGACTCTGACACAGCCTTGACATCCCCCTCCACGGTAAAGTCCTGGAGTTTCTCCTCTAAGACTAATGTCTCAAAGATTAAAGTCAGACACCTGGTACACTGTGCCCAAGTATCCACCTGCGTGCACATCCTTCTGCATGTCAGACAAATGGTGCACCACCACCTAGTTTCCACGGCCACACATGGCAAAACTTCTACTCGTTTGGAAAGGAACGCCAATAGGAAGTCCTTTTGGCTTTGGTTCTGGTTCCAATCAGGGTAGCTTCCATGATAACTGCTTACATAGCATAGTGATGTAGCCTCTGACTTCCCTTTAACCATGTGGAGTCAAGAACACTTCCACACCACAGCATTTTGCATAGACATTACATTATCTGATCACGCGATGATGATGTTCTTGATCACAATTCTGATCATGCTCCTGTTCACGTGTTGGTCAGAACAGGGGAACTACATGTTGTCAGGTTTCCTTGATTACTTAGGTTGAATGCTAGTTTGATGGAATTGCTTTTATGTGTAGGTTGGCACCCCTCATGGCTGGAGGCCAAACTGCTATACCAGGCCCCACACTGCAAAGATAATGTTTTCACCCACCAGTGACACCTGTCTCAGTAGTTTGGCCTTATACCATTTTTGGCCTTTACCTCCATATTACAGTTTTCCATCAATTCACATGGGTACTGAAACAGATTACAATAGGATAATGTTCCTTATTACATATTAGGCTATACTAAGGCTATGTTCTGTTGCTCATACCTTTAGCTTGAAATAGTTCCCAACTGATGGTAACATGACTCGCTAAGAATCCCACTTCAGGGTCTTGCCAAGGGGTAACCGCACTAGGTTGCGTGGTGGTGCACATGTAGACAGGTGACTATGGGGAGTTGTATACTTAGTATAGCTATATGGCCCAGGCTGAGGAAGAGGTTAACTTCTAGGACCTCCTTTCACAGGATTTTTCTAGGGTCAGCCTTCCACTCCATGACATACATAAATAGGGGGAAGGCTGTGCTGTGATTACACAGTTCAGTTGTGTTTTTACTGCCCCACCCCCCAAACAACTCCCCTTTAAGAACCTTTCACCCAAACTTTTCCAGTTAGGTCCGCCTGTCAGTTTTTCATATGGCCCTGATTGAAATTGAATTCAGGTATGACATCACTGAAGGCCTAGTTGTGAAATGCATGGCCTGCCACTGCAATGTAAAGTATATGGGATTAAAAAACCCCCCAGAAATTATAAATATCAATAACATCCAAACAATACAAAAAAAACCCCAAAAGTACAAGTGTATTATTTTAAGAAAAATATTGCTATTAGATATGGTTATATAAATGAGCAGATGCCACCACAAAAAATTACATTCAGGAAACACAAAAAAACAGCACTGGAACATACAGTATGTCTTTTCAATTAATTCAACATATCCAAAACACGTAGGTGTCTTTCAACCTATTATACTTATTGTAATAAAAAGGTGGATTACATATCCATTATACATAAGTACAGTATAGTGAACAGTAGATAAAATAATAGTAGCTAGTTATGTGGGATTGTACTCTACCTGCTCACTAATACACCCTGCCTAATAGCAATCATTAAAAAAAAAACCTTTTCTCTATATCAGAGGTCTCCAAACTTTCTAAACAAAGGGCCAGTTTACTGTCCTTCAGACCTTAGGGGGTGCGGACTGTGGCTATTGGAGGTAGAAAATATCCCGGCATCAGTGGGAGTAAACTATGCCCTGTCTTTGGTGTCAGTGAGAGAATTGTGCCCCATTGTTAGTGTCACTGGATGAGAAGAATCTTGCCCCATTGTTGGTGCCACTGGAAGTAATTGTACCCCTTCATTAGTGTCCAAAAGTATGTACTCAGAACATTCAAACTTTTAAAAGTACCTGCATCAATAACTGTTGTACAGAAAAATCTTTACTTGAGGCCTAAAGTGGACTTTCATAATACCATCATAGACAGTATAAATGCTTATTAAAAACAAAGATACTTTATTACAATATAAAAATACACAAGTGTGCAACAGGGGCACCAATAGTATATCACAATATATTCAGCACACTTGTCTTTTGACTGGACTAATTACTAGAGACAAGTGTCAACAGGCACCATGGCAAACATGTTTCATGGTTTTTCTTCTTCTTCAGGAGAATTTTTTGAAAGAGAACATGTAGGATATCTGAAACAACAAATATAACAACAGAAGCACAATATAACACATTAAGCGAGGAAATTATTTGATCCCCTGCAAATTTTGTAAATTTTCCCACTTACAAAGAAATGAAAGGTCTATACATGTTTTGATAGGTGTATTTTAAATGATAGAGACAGAATATCAACCAAAAATCTAGAAAACACATGATACAAATGTTATCAATTGATTTGCAGTTCAGTGAGTAAAATAAATATTTGATTCCCAAGCAAAACATGACTTAGTACTTGGTGGAGAAACCCTTGTTGGTAAGCACAGAGTTAAGACATTTCTTGTAGTTGGTTACCAGGTTTGCATACATCTCAGGAGGGATTTTGGTCCACTCTTCTTTACAGATCTCTAAATCCTTAAGATTTATTGGCTCCTACCTGGCAACTCGATGTTTCAGCTTCCTCCATAAATTTTCTATAGGATTAAGGTCTGGAGACTGACTAGGCCACTCCAGGACCTTAATGTGCTTCTTCTTGAGCCATTCCTTTGTTGCCTTGGCAGTATGTGTTGGGTTATTGTCATGTTGGAAGACCCATCCATGACCCATCTTCAGTATTCTGACTGAGAGAAGAAGATTCTTATCCAAGATTTTATAATACATGGCCCATCCATTTGCCCCTCAATGCAGCAAAGTCGGCCTATACCTTTAGCAGAGAAACAGCCCTAAAGCATAATGTTTCCACCTCCATGCTTGACTGTAGGGATGGTGTTCTTAGGGTCATAGTCAGCATTTTCTTCCTCCAAACACGGTGAGTCAAGTCAATGCCAAAGAGCTACATTTTGGTATCATCTGACCACGGCACATTCTCCCAATCCTTCTCTTCATTTAGATGTTCATTGGCAAACTTCAGATGGGCCTGTACATGTGCCTTCTTGAGGAGCGGGACCTCACGGGTGCTTCAGGATTTCAATCCATGGTGGCATATTGTGTTACCAATGGTTTGTTTGATGACTGTGGTCCCAACTGCCTTGAGATCATTGACAAGCTCCTCCCGTGCAATTCTGGGCTGCTCCCTCACTTTTCTCATGATCGTCCTTGCCCCATGAGGTGAAATCTTGCATGGAACTCCAGACTGAGGGCAATTGATGGTTATTTTGTATTTTTTCCACTTGCGAAAATAATCACTCCAACTGTTGTCTCCTTCTCACCAAGCTTCTTGCTGATAGTCTTGTAGCCCATTCCAGCCTGGTGCAGGTCTACAATCTTGTCCCTGACATCCTTTGACAACTCTTTGGTCTTACCCATGGGGTGAGGTTTGAATGGAAGAAAGAGATTCTGTGGACAGGTGTATTTTATACACATAATGAGTTGTCGTTAGGAGCACCTTCTTAAATTGACAGGACTAATCTGTGTACCGCATAAGCACATAGCCAGTATGTGGGGGCCAGAATTATTGTTAGTTGGTAGGGGATCAAATACCTATTTTACTCACTGAACTGCAACTCAGTTTATAACATTTGTATCATGTGTTTTTTTCTGGATTTTTGGTTAATATTCTGTCTCTATCATTTAAAATACAGCTAAGATAAAAATTATAGACCCCTCATTTCTTTTAAGTGGGCAAACTTACAAAATATGCAGGGGATCAAATAATTATTTTCCCACTGTTTGTGTATGGGATATGCAAACACTCTTTTTACCACTGGGGCATCAAAGCTTACCTAAAAAATTCCCAGTACCGCACTAGCTAACGTGGCATAGCAGGATCAAGTCTCCAAGTTCAAAGCTACCTAACAGGTAAATACATAAAAAACATAAACCACTCATGTCTACTGTATATGATCATGTATCTCAAAAATGCAGGGAAGTAACATTCTATAAAGAGTGTATGCACAACTCATAGCTTGTTTCATTGGGTATTCCTGAGGGCGACGGAAAGGGAAGCCTCTCCAATAGTAGAAAAGTCTTATATATCTAAGATAATGCCAGCTACAGAGATAAACGAGGAACAGAGAGGAGAGACTGATGTTCAACAATATAAAGATGTGTGAATTAAACATGTATTCAGTGTATTATATCCACAAAATCCATAAGGGGCAGTTCTCTCTCACCTTATATACAAGGATGGCTGAGCAAAATTGTAATATACTTACATTCCACAAGAGAACAGCAACACAAAGTCCCAGATCATTAATCGCTATGCAGTAAAATTGCCATGAGTTTGAAGACAGATCGCCTCAGTTTTCTGCATAGACAGGCACAGCATAAAGTGTGGTATATTTGAGTAAGAATGTTATGCCTTAGATCTAATCCACTGACATGTTCAGACCAGCGTCCTCACTTACCCAGCTTTGCAAAATATATTTCATCTGTCCACCGCCATTGATCACAAAGGATGCCATATTGGACACCTCCCCTTATATATGCTCCAGTCTGGGCACTTCCAGTAGGTGGTGGATGACGTCACTGGACCCGGTCCCATAGTGCTAAACAATGACCCCATTTGGGTAGAATGGTTAACCCATCCAGCCAGAAGGTAGAAAGGAGCCCTCTACAGCGCTAAACCGACATTACAGGTGTCCCCATATAATTAGACAGCATACCCGCTATACAGACACCAACCAGATGCCGTGACTGGGGTCCCAGGATCAAAACAGCCCAAAGCTCTACTGGGAAAACGGGGGTCTCACAAATCCCCCAAAAGTAAAACAATAACAATAATAATAAACAAAGAATACAACATATATCTCATATTACATACATGTATATGCACAAAAGGGATTGGCTAATGCATGACGGCATGCATAAATGAAATTTATCATAAAACAAAACCTCTACATTCTGGAAATGGAGAAGATGAAAAGATTTTTGGCACTACTATGTCATGAAATACACCAGACAAAACTATTTACAAGTATATACAAGAAATGCTCTGTATTTATATGCAAGCAGGTAATCATAGAAAGGACTTATAAGAATTAATCTCGTTGATTCCTGGGGGGCTCATGGCATTCAGTCACTCGATCCACAGTGTTTCACATTGTAAGATCCGCTTATCCCAATCCTCACCCAGTGGGTCTGGTGGAATAACCTGGAGGACAAAGAAAGAGACCGCTGTATTATCATACTTAAGGTAAAAGCCTATATAAGGACTGTTAAATATGTAGCACTACCCCCTTAGGAGCTGCTTTGGGTCCCCCTATAGTCCTGCACAGGCAGACATCACACATCTTCGCCAAGACTTGCATCCAGAGTCAGAAATCAGTCCTCGAGTCTTGGTTTTGTTGTTTTCTTTAGGAGATTTGAACTGGGATAGGGTTAGGGGTGAACTGGATGCTCAAGGATACTGGTGAACTGAGGACAACTATTAACAATCCTTCACTGCAGCACATTCTTTGTTGGAGATCTAGTCAGTGTCTCCTTAATGTACCACCCCAGACCCTAGATGAACTGCTCTTCTTCACCCAGCAATCTGGAGGTATCCCTGATCTGGTGTCTGCTACTTTAAGTGTGGACAGTCACAAACAGGCAGCAAATATCCCACATTGAAGAAAAATATATTTTAAATACATTTTAAAAATATTCTTCCCAAATATATTGACATATATTTGAAATACTACAATGTTGGCCATGTATATACTGTATGGTTTTTAAAACTTTTTTTTATATCTTTTATTAATTTTTTCCAATACAAAAAGAGCATCTAATACACACAACAATAAAAGAACTTCACCAATACATAAATTCCATTTGCATCGTCTTATCCCCTACCCCCCCTCCCCCCTCCAATTTCCCAGTCCATACCAAAATCCTAGTTTTTATCCTTTCTCGTGATTATCTATCTATATCAGTATCCCTTCCCTCCCATCTCCTTCTCTCTGTCGGGTATTCCATTAAAACTCCCTCTGATACTCTTCCACCTATAAAATAAACATGTTCACGGGTCTCTCTGTACAGTAATCCCACATATTTCCTGAATATATTGTAATATTCCCTTCCAGTAATCCTGTATTTTCGGGCAATCCCACCATATGTGTACCATTGTTCCCTTTTCCCCACATCCTCTCCAACATAAAGGTGAAACATCTACTTGTTGTTTATGTGCCTTACTTGGTGTAATATACCATCTAGCCTGACATTTGTAATTAATTTCAACTGTGCTCATATTTATCACTAGAGATGAGCGAAGTATTCAAAAATTCGATTCGACTGATTCGGCGAATTCGTGGAAAAATTTCGATTCGAGTCGAATATATTCGCTGTGAATTTAACTTAAAAAAGGGTGTTTCTAGGCTTCAGAGAGACTTAATATTAGTGCTGAACACTGTACCTTTAATTTAAATGCCCTTGGAGTCTGCTGGGGAAGAGAAATAATACTGTCAGGCAGTATGACATGCAGATGAGTGCCGTCGATCTTAGAATCACCGCACACTTCACTCATTTGGCCAGTCACGGGGCCAAAACCAGAGTGTGGAGCCACAGTGTGGCGGTGGAGGCAGCAGCAATGGGAGGCCATACAGCACCCTATGACAAAAATGGAAACCACCAGCAGTGTGAGGAGACCTGAAAGTGGCACATGGCAGAGTGTGGCGATAGAGACAGCAGCAATGGGAGGCCGTACAGGGACCCATGACACACTCTGGACCTGGCAGCAGCATGAGGAGGCGGTACAGGGGCCCATGGCAGATTACGGGCCTGGCAGCAGCATGAGGAGTCGGTACGGGGGCCCATGGCAGATTACAGGCCTGGCAGCAGCAATGGGAGGCCGTACAGGGACCCATGACACAATCTGGACCTGGCAGCAGCATGGGGAGGCGGTACAGGGGCCCATGACAGATTACGGGCCTGGCAGCAGCATTTGGAGTCGGTACGGGGGCCCATGACACACTCTGGACCTGGCAGCAGCATGAGGAGGCGGTACAGGGGCGCATGACAGATTACGAGCCTGGCAGCAGCAACTTGGACAGGAGGACGTTCAGTTTCTGCACCGTCTGGTGCGTGCTCGCAAACTGTTGTCTCTTGGAAACGGATTCCAAGAAAGACTGCTGACGGAATCCGTGAAGAGGAGTAGCAGGAGAAGGAGCATCTGAACGAGCGGAATATGCCAACAAGCGACAACAGGGGCCCATGACAGATTACGGGCCTGGCAGCAGCATGAGGAGTCGGTACGGGGGCCCATGGCAGATTAGGGGCCTGGCAGCAGCTATGGGAGGCCCGTAATCTGCCAGCACCCTATGACAAAAAATGGAACCCACCAGCAGTGTGAGGAGACCTGAAAGTGGCACATGGCAGAGTGTGGCGATGGAGACAGCAGCAATGGGAGGCCGTACAGGGACCCATGACAGACTCTGGACCTGGCAGCAGCATGAGGAGGCGGTATAGGGGCCCATGGCAGATTAGGGGCCTGGCAGCAGCTATGGGAGGCCCGTAATCTGCCAGCACCCTATGACAAAAAATGGAATACACCAGCAGTGTGAGGAGACCTGAAAGTGGCACATGGCAGAGTGTGGCGATGGAGACAGCAGCAATGGGAGGCCGTACAGGGACCCATGAGAGACTCTGGACTTGGCAGCAGCATGAGGAGGCGGTATAGGGGCCCATGGCAGATTAGGGGCCTGGCAGCAGCTATGGGAGGCCCGTAATCTGCCAGCACCCTATGACAAAAAATGGAACACACCAGCAGTGTGAGGAGACCTGAAAGTGGCACATGTTTGGGGCATGATTCATGGCGGATTTAGTCAGTTGTGTCAGGAACTGGTGGTTTGAAATCCAGACTAATCCACGCCTGATTCATTTTCACAAACGTCAGTCTCTCCACACTTTGGGTGGACAGTCGTGTCCTCCGCGGAGTTGCAATACCTCCTGCCGCACTAAACACGCGCTCCGATGCCACGCTACTGGCCGGGCATGACAGCCTTTCAAGGGCAAATTCAGCTAGTTGGGGCCAAAGGTCAAGTTTCGTTGCCCAGTAGTCAAGGGGATTGTCTACCTCGGTTGGCAGGGTGCTGTCCAAGTAGGCCTAAGCCTGTTGTTTGAGGTCCTGCTCCAGGTCCACCTGATGCTGCTGCTGCTGCTGCTGCTGCGGCTGGTTAGTAGTTTCCTCACTGCGCTGGTGAAGAAAGCTACTCATCATCGACTGCAGACTGAGGCAGCCGCTGCTGGTGGAGCTGCCACTGCTCCTACCACCCCACCCCTCCCCTGCTGCCATGGCAGCGGAACGCGAGCGCACAGGGCCCACAGTGTCTGAGGATGGACGTTGGCGCAGACAGGCAGAGACCAGCTGACTACATAGGTGGTTTTTATAGTACGTTATTTTGGCCTCCCTCTCAGCAGGTGTGAAAAAGGCCACCATTTTTGAACGGTAGCGAGGGTCCAACAAGGTGGACAGCCAAAAGTCATCCCTCTGTCTGATGGTTATTATTCGGCTGTCGCTACGCAAGCAACCGAGCATGCTATGGGCCATTTGTGCCAAGGAATGCGAGGGACTCCCTGCCTCCATCTCCACAGCATACTGCCACGGTGCGTCTGGGTCCTCTGTCTCCTCCTCCTCCTCCTCTACCAGATGCTCCTGCTCCTCCACTCCTGTCCGCTGAGTGGAAAAACCACCCATTTCACTCAATAATTCCTGAGCACCAATGTCCTCCTCTACCTCCTCCTCTTCTTCCTGTCCTGCCCCCACAGGGGTCATGTGGCGTTGAGATCTGTGCGCCACGTCTACCGCATCCTGACCAGCCATTGTTAACAGCATTTGTTCCAGGACGTGCAACAGAGGAATGACGTCGTTCATCCCATAGTCCTGGCGACTCACGAATAGCGTGGCCTCCTCAAAGGGCCTGAGCAAGCGCAGGTGTCACGCATGAGCTGCCAATGGCTGACATCTAAGTTACACAGGGAGTACCTTTATCCGCTTTTAACATCAGGAAATCGGTGATGGCCTTTCGCTGTTCGTAAAGGCGGTCTAACATATGTAGGGTTGAATTCCACCTTGTTGCAACGTCACAGCATGAGGAGTCGGTACGGGGGCCCATGGCAGATTACGTGCCTGGCAGCAGCAATGGGAGGCCCGTAATCTGCCAGCACCCTATGTCAAAAAATTCAACACACCAGCAGTGTGAGGAGACCTGAAAGTGGCACATGGCAGAGTGTGGCTATGGAGACAGCAGCAATGGGAGGCCGTACAGGGACCCATGACACACTCTGGACTTGGCAGCAGCATGAGGAGGCGGTATAGGGGCCCATGGCAGATTAGGGGCCTGGCAGCAGCAATGGGAGGCCCGTAATCTGCCAGCACCCTATGTCAAAAAATTCTACACACCAGCAGTGTGAGGAGACCTGAAAGTGGCACATGGCAGAGTGTGGCGATGGAGACAGCAGCAATGGGAGGCCGTACAGGGACCCATGAGAGACTCTGGACCTGGCAGCAGCATGAGGAGGCGGTATATAGGGGCCTATGGCAGATTAGGGGCCTGGCAGCAGCTATAGGAGGCCCGTAATCTGCCAGCACCCTATGTCAAAAAATTCTACACACCAGCAGTGTGAGGAGACCTGAAAGTGGCACATGGCAGAGTGTGGCGATGGAGACAGCAGCAATGGGAGGCCGTACAGGGACCCATGAGAGACTCTGGACCTGGCAGCAGCATGAGGAGGCGGTATATAGGGGCCTATGGCAGATTAGGGGCCTGGCAGCAGCTATAGGAGGCCCGTAATCTGCCAGCACCCTATGTCAAAAAATTCTACACACCAGCAGTGTGAGGAGACCTGAAAGTGGCACATGGCAGAGTGTGGCGATGGAGACAGCAGCAATGGGAGGCCGTACAGGGACCCATGACAGACTCTGGACCTGGCAGCAGCATGAGGAGGCGGTATATAGGGGCCTATGGCAGATTAGGGGCCTGGCAGCAGCTATGGGAGGCCCGTAATCTGCCAGCACCCTATGTCAAAAAATTCTACACACCAGCAGTGTGAGGAGACCTGAAAGTGGCACATGGCAGAGTGTGGCGATGGAGACAGCAGCAATGGGAGGCCGTACAGGGACCCATGAGAGACTCTGGACCTGGCAGCAGCATGAGGAGGCGGTATATAGGGGCCTATGGCAGATTAGGGGCCTGGCAGCAGCTATAGGAGGCCCGTAATCTGCCAGCACCCTATGTCAAAAAATTCTACACACCAGCAGTGTGAGGAGACCTGAAAGTGGCACATGGCAGAGTGTGGCGATGGAGACAGCAGCAATGGGAGGCCGTACAGGGACCCATGAGAGACTCTGGACCTGGCAGCAGCATGAGGAGGCGGTATATAGGGGCCTATGGCAGATTAGGGGCCTGGCAGCAGCAATGGGAGGCCCGTAATCTGCCAGCACCCTATGTCAAAAAATTCTACACACCAGCAGTGTGTGAGGAGACCTGAAAGTGGCACATGGCAGAGTGTGGCGATGGAGACAGCAGCAATGGGAGGCCGTACAGGGAACCATGAGAGACTCTGGACCTGGCAGCAGCATGAGGAGGCGGTATATAGGGGCCTATGGCAGATTAGGGGCCTGGCAGCAGCTATGGGAGGCCCGTAATCTGCCAGCACCCTATGTCAAAAAATTCTACACACCAGCAGTGTGTGAGGAGACCTGAAAGTGGCACATGGCAGAGTGTGGCGATGGAGACAGCAGCAATGGGAGGCCGTACAGGGACCCATGAGAGACTCTGGACCTGGCAGCAGCATGAGGAGGCGGTATATAGGGGCCTATGGCAGATTAGGGGCCTGGCAGCAGCTATGGGAGGCCCGTAATCTGCCAGCACCCTATGTCAAAAAATTCTACACACCAGCAGTGTGTGAGGAGACCTGAAAGTGGCACATGGCAGAGTGTGGCGATGGAGACAGCAGCAATGGGAGGCCGTACAGGGACCCATGACAGACTCTGGACCTGGCAGCAGCATGAGGAGGCGGTATATAGGGGCCTATGGCAGATTAGGGGCCTGGCAGCAGCAATGGGAGGCCCGTAATCTGCCAGCACCCTATGTCAAAAAATTCAACACACCAGCAGTGTGTGAGGAGACCTGAAAGTGGCACATGGCAGAGTGTGGCGATGGAGACAGCAGCAATGGGAGGCCGTACAGGGACCCATGAGAGACTCTGGACCTGGCAGCAGCATGAGGAGGCGGTATATAGGGGCCTATGGCAGATTAGGGGCCTGGCAGCAGCTATGGGAGGCCCGTAATCTGCCAGCACCCTATGTCAAAAAATTCTACACACCAGCAGTGTGTGAGGAGACCTGAAAGTGGCACATGGCAGAGTGTGGCGATGGAGACAGCAGCAATGGGAGGCCGTACAGGGACCCATGAGAGACTCTGGACCTGGCAGCAGCATGAGGAGGCGGTATATAGGGGCCTATGGCAGATTAGGGGCCTGGCAGCAGCAATGGGAGGCCCGTAATCTGCCAGCACCCTATGTCAAAAAATTCTACACACCAGCAGTGTGTGAGGAGACCTAAAAGTGGCACATGGCAGAGTGTGGCGATGGAGACAGCAGCAATGGGAGGCCGTACAGGGACCCATGAGAGACTCTGGACCTGGCAGCAGCATGAGGAGGCGGTATATAGGGGCCCATGGCAGATTAGGGGCCTGGCAGCAGCAATGGGAGGCCCGTAATCTGCCAACACCCTATGTCAAAAAATTCTACACACCAGCAGTGTGTGAGGAGACCTGAAAGTGGCACATGGCAGAGTGTGGCGATGGAGACAGCAGCAATGGGAGGCCGTACAGGGACCCATGAGAGACTCTGGACCTGGCAGCAGCATGAGGAGGCGGTATATAGGGGCCTATGGCAGATTAGGGGCCTGGCAGCAGCTATGGGAGGCCCGTAATCTGCCAGCACCCTATGTCAAAAAATTCTACACACCAGCAGTGTGTGAGGAGACCTCAAAGTGGCACATGTTTGAGGCATGATTCATGGCGGATTTAGTCAGTTGTGTCAGGAACTGGTGGTTTGAAATCCAGACTAATCCACGCCTGATTCATTTTCACAAACGTGAGTCTCTCCACACTTTGGGTGGACAGTCGTGTCCTCCGCGGAGTTACAATACCTCCTGCCGCACTAAACACGCGCTCCGATGCCACGCTACTGGCCGGGCATGACAGCCTTTCAAGGGCAAATTCAGCTAGTTGGGGCCAAAGGTCAAGTTTCGTTGACCAGTAGTCAAGGGGATTGTCTACCTCGGTTGGCAGGGTGCTGTCCAAGTAGGCCCAAGCCTGTTGTTTGAGGTCCTGCTCCAGGTCCACCTGATGCTGCTGCTGCTGCTGCGGCTGGTTAGTAGTTTCCTCACTGCGCTGGTGAAGAAAGCTACTCATCATCGACTGCAGACTGAGGCAGCCGCTGCTGGTGGAGCTGCCACTGCTCCTACCACCCCACCCCTCCCCTGCTGCCATGGCAGCGGAACGCGAGCGCACAGGGCCCACAGTGTCTGAGGATGGACGTTGGCGCACAAAGGCAGAGACCAACTGACTACATAGGTGGTTTTTATAGTACGTTATTTTGGCCTCCCTCTCAGCAGGTGTGAAAAAGGCCACCATTTTTGAACGGTAGCGAGGGTCCAACAAGGTGGACAGCCAAAAGTCATCCCTCTGTCTGATGGTTATTATTCGGCTGTCGCTACGCAAGCAACCGAGCATGCTATGGGCCATTTGTGCCAAGGAATGCGAGGGACTCCCTGCCTCCATCTCCACAGCATACTGCCACGGTGCGTCTGGGTCCTCTGTCTCCTCCTCCTCCTCCTCTACCAGATGCTCCTGCTCCTCCACTCCTGTCCGCTGAGTGGAAAAACCACCCATTTCACTCAATAATTCCTGAGCACCAATGTCCTCCTCTACCTCCTCCTCTTCTTCCTGTCCTGCCCCCACAGGGGTCATGTGGCGTTGAGATCTGTGCGCCACGTCTACCGCACCCTGACCAGCCATTGTTAACAGCATTTGTTCAAGGACGTGCAACAGAGGAATGACGTCGTTCATCCCATAGTCCTGCCGACTCACGAATAGCGTGGCCTCCTCAAAGGGCCTGAGCAAGCGGCAGGTGTCACGCATGAGCTGCCAATGGCTGACATCGAAGTTACACAGGGGAGTACCTTTATCCGCTTGTAACATCAGGAAATCGGTGATGGCCTTTCGCTGTTCGTAAAGGCGGTCTAACATGTGTAGGGTTGAATTCCACCTTGTTGCAACGTCGCAGATCAGGCGATGCTGTGGAATTCCGTTCTGCCGCTGCAGCTCAAGGAGGGTGTGCTTTGCGGTGTAGGAATGGCTGAAATGCATGCAAAGTTTACGTGACATTTTAAGGATGTCTTGCAGTGGGATGGTGGATTTTAGGAACCGCTTGACAACCAGATTGAACACGTGAGCCATGCATGGCGCATGGCACAACCTTCCTTGACGCAGAGCAGACACCATGTTCTTTCCGTTGTCGGTCAACATGGTTCCGATTTTCAGTTTGCGCGGAGACAGCCATCTGTCGATTTCCCTGTTCATTACACTCAGAAGTTCCTCCCCTGTGTGACTACGTTCGCCAAGGCATACCAGGTGCAGAACAGCGTGACACCGTTGCGCCCTGCACATGTGATATGCCGGTCGGGTAATGGGACTTGGCACGGGGGTGGCGGCTGAGGACACGGCGGAAGAAGAGGTGGTAGAGGCGGACATCTTTGCCGGACCAAGGACGTGCAAACGTGGAGGCAAAAGCGGCGTGACCTGTCCAAGTTGCTGGTGCGGCTGTGACGGCACCACGTTCACCCAGTGGGCCGTAAATGACATGTACTGTCCCTGACCATAGTTACAGCTCCACACGTCGGCGCTGCCGTGCACTTTGGCAGAGACCGACATGCTCAAAGACTGGCCCACCATGTCTTCTACATGTGAATGCAGGGCTGGCACTGCCTTTTTGGCGAAGAAATGACGGCTTGGCACTCTCCACCGCGGCGCGGCAAAAGCCATCATTTCTCTGAAAGGTGCTGAGTCCACCACTTGGAAAGGGAGGGACTGCAGCACCAGCAACTTGGACAGGAGGACGTTCAGCTTTTGCACCGTCGGGTGCGTGCTCGCAAACTGTTGTCTCTTGGAAACGGATTCCAAGAAAGACTGCTGACGGAATCCGTGAAGAGGAGTAGCAGGAGAAGGAGCATCTGAACGAGCGGAAGATGCCAACGAGCGACAACTCCCCTCAGCAGAGGTGTTGGAGCCTTGACTGGCTGATGGAGGGCGATTGACATCGGGTGACAGAGCAAGTAACGGAGCGGGTGATGGAGCGGGGGCTGGGGCGGGCAGAACCGCCGTATCTTTATCACGGTTTTCCCAGGCCACCAAATGGCGACGCTGCATATGCTGCCGCAACGCTGTAGTCCCAACATGGGCCCCCTGGCCACGCTTGACTTTCTGGCCACATAGTCGACATACGGCTACGTTTACTTCCTCGGGCGGCTTGACGAAAAATTGCCACACCGCCGAGTAGGAAACTTTGCCCCCGATACTCCTCACTGGCTGACTGCTGCTTCCTCCGTGCACACCGGCACCACTACTGGCCGTGGTGGTAGGCTGCAGTGGAGCTGGTGCTCTACTCCGTGGCCGTTTGGCTCCACTGACACTGCTTCCACTGACACTGCTGCGACCCTGCTGCTGTCTCCTGGGCAACCCACCGACTGTTTCGCTCACTGCCAAGCTGCCACCCTCTTCTCCTGATGATGCGGAAGAAATTGCCTGATGACGACGAGGCTGCCAAGTGCGATCAACCTCCTCATCATCAAGTAGGGTCTCCGCCTCACTACTAGCCCCCTCGGCTGCGTCTGGGTCAGGAGACAGACCTGTCTCTAGACCGGCTACCGGGCCACTCTCCTCGCCACTACTTCTTCGCCTAGCTGCTGAAAAGGCGGATGTCTCCCCCCGTTCCTGACCGCCCTCTGTTAGCTCTTCCTCACTGTACAGTGGGGCTGAGCCCACAGCATGCGATACTTCGCTTGGTGAGGGAACACCAAAGGACAGGGGCAGGTAGAGGACACGTGATTTCAGTGGGCTTGGTCCCGGGCCATGCCAACTAACGGTTGTGTCTGACGTACCCACCGACCGTTGGCTGTAGGTGTCAGAGGTGACCTGGGAAGAGGAAGACGACCGAGCCAACCAATCGATGACGGCAGGGTTGTCGGTGGAGACACGACCGCTGGATGACACCGGGAGCACTGGCCTCTGGCTGCGAATAGTGCTGCCTCGACCCCTTCCTCTGCTGCCACGTCTGCTCGCTCCTAAAACATTGCCTCCTCTGCCACTCCTCTGCATGTTGTCTGACATACTCTTTAATTAAACGATTATGTGTCCCTGAGTAACAATTCTGTGTCCCTGAGTAACAATTCTGTGTCTGTGCGAGTAACAATTCTGTGGCCCTAAGTAACAGTTCTGTGGCCCTCAGTAACAATTCTGTGTCCCTGATTAACGTTTCTGTGGCCCCAAGTAACAGTTCTGTGGCCCTCAGTAACAATTCTGTGTCTGTGCGAGTAACAATTCTGTGTCTGTGCGAGAAACAATTCTGTGGCCCTAAGTAACAGTTCTGTGGCCCTCAGTAACAGTTCTGTTTCCCTGAGTAACAATTCTGTGTCTGTGCGAGTAAGAATTCTGTGTCTGTGCGAGTAACAATTCTGTGGCCCTAAGTAACAGTTCTGTGGCCCTCAGTAACAGTTCTGTGTCCCTGAGTAACAATTCTGTGTCTGTGCGAGTAACAATTCTGTGTCTGTGCGAGTAACAATTCTGTCTGTGCGAGTAACAATTCTGTGGCCCTAAGTAACGGTTCTGTGGCCCTCAGTAACAGTTCTGTGTCCCTGTGTAACAATTCTGTGTCTGTGCGAGTAACAATTCTGTGGCCCTAAGTAACAGTTCTGTGGCCCTCAGTAACAATTCTGTGTCCCTGATTAACGTTTCTGTGGCCCCAAGTAACAGTTCTGTGGCCCTCAGTAACAATTCTGTGTCTGTGCGAGTAACAATTCTGTGTCTGTGCGAGTAACAATTCTGTGTCTGTGCGAGTAACAATTCTGTGGCCCTAAGTAACGGTTCTGTGGCCCTCAGTAACAGTTCTGTGTCCCTGTGTAACAATTCTGTGTCTGTGCGAGTAACAATTCTGTGGCCCTAAGTAACAGTTCTGTGGTCCTCAGTAACAATTCTGTGTCTGTGCGAGTAACAATTCTGTGGCCCTAAGTAACAGTTCTGTGGCCCTCAGTAACAATTCTGTGTCTGTCCCTGAGTAACAATTCTGTGGCCCTAACTAAAGTTTCTGTGGCCCTAAGTAACAATTCTCTGGCACTCAGTAACAATTCTGTCTGTCCCTGAGTAACAATTCTCTGGCACTCAGTAACAATTCTGTCTGTCCCTGAGTAAAAATTCTGTGGCCCTAAGTAAAGTTTCTGTGGCCGTGAGTAACAATTCTCTGGCACTCCGTAACAATTCTGTCTGTCCCTGAGTAACAATTCTCTGGCACTCAGTAACAATTCTGTCTGTCCCTGAGTAAAAATTCTGTGGCCCTAAGTAAAGTTTCTGTGGCCCTGAGTAACAATTCTCTGGCACTCCGTAACAATTCTGTCTGTCCCTGAGTAACAATTCTCTGGCACTCAGTAACAATTCTGTCTGTCCCTGAGTAAAAATTCTGTGGCCCTAATTAAAGTTTCTGTGGCCCTAAGTAACAATTCTCTGGCACTCAGTAACAATTCTGTCTGTCCCTGAGTAACAATTCTCTGGCACTCCGTAACAATTCTGTCTGTCCCTGAGTAACAATTCTCTGGCACTCAGTAACAATTCTGTCTGTCCCTGAGTAAAAATTCTGTGGCCCTAAGTAAAGTTTCTGTGGCCCTGAGTAACAATTCTCTGGCACTCCGTAACAATTCTGTCTGTCCCTGAGTATGAATTCTGTGGCCCTAACTAGCGTTTCTTTGTCCCTAAGTAACAGTTCTGTGGCCCTGAGTAACAATTCTGTGTCTGTGCGAGTAACAATTCTGTGGCCCTAAGTAACAGTTCTGTGGCCCTCAGTAACAGTTCTGTGTCTGTGCGAGTAACAATTCTGTGTCTGTGCGAGTAACAATTCTGTGGCCCTAAGTAAAGTTTCTGTGGCCCTCAGTAACAGTTCTGTGTCTGTGCGAGTAACAATTCTGTGTCTGTGCGAGCAACAATTCTGTGGCCCTAAGTAAAGTTTCTGTGGCCCTAAGTAACAATTCTCTGGCACTTAGTAACAATTCTGTCTGTCCCTGAGTAACAATTCTCTGGCACTCAGTAACAATTCTGTCTGTCCCTGAGTAAAAATTCTGTGGCCCTAAGTAAAGTTTCTGTGGCCCTGAGTAACAATTCTCTGGCACTCCGTAACAATTCTGTCTGTCCCTGAGTAACAATTCTCTGGCACTCAGTAACAATTCTGTCTGTCCCTGAGCAAAAAATTCTGTGGCCCTAAGTAAAGTTTCTGTGGCCCTGAGTAACAATTCTCTGGCACTCCGTAACAATTCTGTCTGTCCCTGAGTATGAATTCTGTGGCCCTAACTAGCGTTTCTTTGTCCCTAAGTAACAGTTCTGTGGCCCTGAGTAACAATTCTGTGTCTGTGCGAGTAACAATTCTGTGGCCCTAAGTAACAGTTCTGTGGCCCTCAGTAACAGTTCTGTGTCTGTGCGAGTAACAATTCTGTGTCTGTGCGAGTAACAATTCTGTGGCCCTAAGTAACAGTTCTGTGGCCTTCAGTAACAATTCTGTGTCTGTGCGAGTAACAATTCTGTGTCTGTGCGAGTAACAATTCTGTGGCCCTAAGTAAAGTTTCTGTGGCCCTAAGTAACAATTCTCTGGCACTCAGTAACAATTCTGTCTGTCCGAGTAACAATTCTCTGGCACTCCGTAACAATTCTGTCTGTCCCTGAGTAACAATTCTCTGGCACTCAGTAACAATTCTGTCTGTCCCTGAGTAAAAATTCTGTGGCCCTAAGTAAAGTTTCTGTGGCCCTGAGTAACAATTCTCTGGCACTCCGTAACAATTCTGTCTGTCCCTGAGTATGAATTCTGTGGCCCTAACTAGCGTTTCTTTGTCCCTAAGTAACAGTTCTGTGGCCCTGAGTAACAATTCTGTGTCTGTGCGAGTAACAATTCTGTGGCCCTAAGTAACAGTTCTGTGGCCCTCAGTAACAGTTCTGTGTCTGTGCGAGTAACAATTCTGTGTCTGTGCGAGTAACAATTCTGTGGCCCTAAGTAAAGTTTCTGTGGCCCTCAGTAACAGTTCTGTGTCTGTGCGAGTAACAATTCTGTGTCTGTGCGAGTAACAATTCTGTGGCCCTAAGTAAAGTTTCTGTGGCCCTAAGTAACAATTCTCTGGCACTCAGTAACAATTCTGTCTGTCCCTGAGTAACAATTCTCTGGCACTCAGTAACAATTCTGTCTGTCCCTGAGTAAAAATTCTGTGGCCCTAAGTAAAGTTTCTGTGGCCCTGAGTAACAATTCTCTGGCACTCCGTAACAATTCTGTCTGTCCCTGAGTAACAATTCTCTGGCACTCAGTAACAATTCTGTCTGTCCCTGAGCAAAAAATTCTGTGGCCCTAAGTAAAGTTTCTGTGGCCCTGAGTAACAATTCTCTGGCACTCCGTAACAATTCTGTCTGTCCCTGAGTATGAATTCTGTGGCCCTAACTAGCGTTTCTTTGTCCCTAAGTAACAGTTCTGTGGCCCTGAGTAACAATTCTGTGTCTGTGCGAGTAACAATTCTGTGGCCCTAAGTAACAGTTCTGTGGCCCTCAGTAACAGTTCTGTGTCTGTGCGAGTAACAATTCTGTGTCTGTGCGAGTAACAATTCTGTGGCCCTAAGTAACAGTTCTGTGGCCTTCAGTAACAATTCTGTGTCTGTGCGAGTAACAATTCTGTGTCTGTGCGAGTAACAATTCTGTGGCCCTAAGTAAAGTTTCTGTGGCCCTAAGTAACAATTCTCTGGCACTCAGTAACAATTCTGTCTGTCCGAGTAACAATTCTCTGGCACTCAGTAACAATTCTGTCTGTCCCTGAGTAAAAATTCTGTGGCCCTAAGTAAAGTTTCTGGGGCCCTGAGTAACAATTATCTGGCACTCAGTAACAATTCTGTCTGTCCCTGAGTAACAATTCTCTGGCACTCAGTAACAATTCTGTCTGTCCCTGAGTAAAAATTCTGTGGCCCTAAGTAAAGTTTCTGTGGCCTTGAGTAACAATTCTCTGGCACTCCGTAACAATTCTGTCTGTCCCTGAGTAACAATTCTCTGGCACTCAGTAACAATTCTGTCTGTCCCTGAGTAAAAATTCTGTGGCCCTAAGTAAAGTTTCTGTGGCCCTGAGTAACAATTCTCTGGCACTCCGTAACAATTCTGTCTGTCCCTGAGTAACAATTCTCTGGCACTCAGTAACAATTCTGTCTGTCCCTGAGTAAAAATTCTGTGGCCCTAATTAAAGTTTCTGTGGCCCTAAGTAACAATTCTCTGGCACTCAGTAACAATTCTGTCTGTCCCTGAGTAACAATTCTCTGGCACTCCGTAACAATTCTGTCTGTCCCTGAGTAACAATTCTCTGGCACTCAGTAACAATTCTGTCTGTCCCTGAGTAAAAATTCTGTGGCCCTAAGTAAAGTTTCTGTGGCCCTGAGTAACAATTCTCTGGCACTCCGTAACAATTCTGTCTGTCCCTGAGTATGAATTCTGTGGCCCTAACTAGCGTTTCTTTGTCCCTAAGTAACAGTTCTGTGGCCCTGAGTAACAATTCTGTGTCTGTGCGAGTAACAATTCTGTGGCCCTAAGTAACAGTTCTGTGGCCCTCAGTAACAGTTCTGTGTCTGTGCGAGTAACAATTCTGTGTCTGTGCGAGTAACAATTCTGTGGCCCTAAGTAAAGTTTCTGTGGCCCTCAGTAACAGTTCTGTGTCTGTGCGAGTAACAATTCTGTGTCTGTGCGAGTAACAATTCTGTGGCCCTAAGTAAAGTTTCTGTGGCCCTAAGTAACAATTCTCTGGCACTCAGTAACAATTCTGTCTGTCCCTGAGTAACAATTCTCTTGCACTCAGTAACAATTCTGTCTGTCCCTGAGTAAAAATTCTGTGGCCCTAAGTAAAGTTTCTGTGGCCCTGAGTAACAATTCTCTGGCACTCCGTAACAATTCTGTCTGTCCCTGAGTAACAATTCTCTGGCACTCAGTAACAATTCTGTCTGTCCCTGAGTAAAAATTCTGTGGCCCTAAGTAAAGTTTCTGTGGCCCAGAGTAACAATTCTCTGGCACTCCGTAACAATTCTGTCTGTCCCTGAGTATGAATTCTGTGGCCCTAACTAGCGTTTCTTTGTCCCTAAGTAACAGTTCTGTGGCCCTGAGTAACAATTCTGTGTCTGTGCGAGTAACAATTCTGTGGCCCTAAGTAACAGTTCTGTGGCCCTCAGTAACAGGTCTGTGTCTGTGCGAGTAACAATTCTGTGTCTGTGCGAGTAACAATTCTGTGGCCCTAAGTAACAGTTCTGTGGCCTTCAGTAACAATTCTGTGTCTGTGCGAGTAACAATTCTGTGTCTGTGCGAGTAACAATTCTGTGGCCCTAAGTAAAGTTTCTGTGGCCCTAAGTAACAATTCTCTGGCACTCAGTAACAATTCTGTCTGTCCCTGAGTAACAATTCTCTGGCACTCAGTAACAATTCTGTCTGTCCCTGAGTAAAAATTCTGTGGCCCTAAGTAAAGTTTCTGGGGCCCTGAGTAACAATTCTCTGGCACTCAGTAACAATTCTGTCTGTCCCTGAGTAACAATTCTCTGGCACTCAGTAACAATTCTGTCTGTCCTTGAGTAAAAATTCTGTGGCCCTAAGTAAAGTTTCTGTGGCCCTAAGTAACAATTCTCTGGCACTCAGTAACAATTCTGTCTGTCCCTGAGTAACAATTCTCTGGCACTCAGTAACAATTCTGTCTGTCCCTGAGTAAAAATTCTGTGGCCCTAATAACGTTTCTGTGGCCCTAAGTAACAATTCTCTGGCACTGAGTAACAATTCTGTCTGTCCCTGATTATGAATTCTGTGGCCCTAACTAGCGTTTCTTTGTCCCTAAATAACGATTCTGTGGCCCTCATTAACAAGTCTGTGTCCCTGAGTAATGGTTCTCTGTCCCTAAGTAACTTTTCTCTGTCCCCAATTATCGTTTCTGTGGCCCTAACTCTGTCCCTGTCCCTAGTACAGAGCGGTCTGCCTCTGTTCAATAACTGCAGGCAAATGAAGAATTCCAAAATGGCCGCTATTTATAGCTCGACCATTACACAGTGCTGGCTGGCTGGCTGCTGATTGGCTGATGCGATCACATGTAGTTGAGGAATGCATTATGGGTCAGCGCGCCTTGTCTGCGCGCCTTCCCAGACATCCCCGCTCCGTCGCCGCACATGTCAGCCGCCATTTTCTGAAAAATTTCGATTTGCGCGTCCGAATTAGGCTATTTTTCGGATTCGGCACGAATCAAAATTTTTCCGATATTCGACTCGAATTCCACTTCGGATACTTCGATTCGCTCATCTCTATTTATCACCTCATGTGTTAATTTGAATATTTAATTATTTTGTTGCCCATTCAATTTTGTTCCAATCTCCTGTTCCCATTTTTCCAAAAACTCAGGAAGATCAGCAGCCTCAATATCCGAAAGAATCTTATAAATCCTTGAGGTGTCTTGTTTAGAGACTATAGTTACATTCAACAGTTTTTCAAATGGGTACAGATCCTCCGATGTCCGCAGTGGTTGTGGGAGCATTGAAACAGAATGACCTAATTGGCCATACCATAACTTGTCTAATGTGAAAATTAAATATTTTTTTTCTTTAAGTCAGAAAAAGTGTGCAATTTCCCCTTATTCAGTATATCTTTCAAATGTGCATTCTGATCTTTAATCCATTTCCCAGAAATATTATCCTTCCCTGGGGGGGAAATACTCTGTTCCCGCCAAGGGAATCAAAACTGAATTATATTTCCATCCCTTTTGCTTATGCATTCTATCCCAAACACTTGAAACTTTCTTTGTCAGTGGACTAATATTCACATCTGTTGCGTGGAATTTATTTGGTACCCAAACCATGTTCCCTAACTGTGCCTTACTCAGGATCCCTTCCATATTCACCCAACCTTTCCCTTGTGAATTAAAGTCTATTATTCGTGATAATATCACTGCTTGATAATATTTCTTAACATTTGGCATATACTACAATATTACAATCCGCCCGGAGTGCCAAAGCCAGTGGCTCAAGTGCCAGGACAAAGAGCGCCGGAGACAAGGGGCATCCCTGTCTTGTCCCTCACCAAATGGGAAAGGGATCTGAGAAATACCCTGCATACTTATCCAAAGCCGAGGGGGAAGAATACAAGGCCTGGATCCAAGAAAGCATAGAATCCCCAAAGCCCCAATGGGACAGTACAAACCGCAGATATTCCTAGGATAGGGAATCAAAAGCTTTGATTATACATAAAGGCAATAGAAATCCCGGAATTGTGCGCTGTTTTAGAAGGTGTATAAGATGAACAACTTTACAAACATTATCAACCGCCTGCCTCCGAGGAACAAATCCCACTTGGTCCCTGTGGACCAGACTCTGCAAATATTTATTGATACGACGACTGAAAATCTTGCCCAGTATCTTCAGATCCTCATTAAGAAGAGAAATGGGCTGAAAGGCTTGTGGTTCCTAAACGTCTTTCATTCTCTTAGGAATCATTGAGATATGAACTCTAAGCGCATCTGGAGAAGGCAAAGAACCCTGTTGCAATTCATTAAAATGACAAGCCAAAATTGCAAATTTCCTGTAATAGAGACCTGAAAAGCCATCAGGACCCAGAGCCGCGGTGGACCATAAAGATTTGATAGCTTGAAGCAACTCTGATACAGTTACACCTGCATTAAGGGCCACCTGCGCCACTTCGGACAATTCAGGGAGTTGTAGATCTTGAAAGAACGCTTCCACCTGATGTACCGGAAAGGGATCCGGTTTGGTGTATAAACATGAAAGGAAGTCTGTGAAACACGAGATGACCTGCTGGGGATTGGAGGTCTAGCCTCCCGCAGGGAGCAGCAACCGAACCAGTTTATGGGGTTTTCCCACAGAATTGAGTTTCCTAGCCAGCATCGGACCCGGTTTATTAGCACAGGTATATAATGTATGTTTGGTCCAATGCAGGGCCCGTTCAGCCTCTGAAGAAGCAAGTAAGTCCAGGGCGTCCCGTGTTCATTTATGGGCTGTGGACGGGTGCGACTTCCAATGAGCATCCGCAGAGGCTATCAGAGAGTGAAGGTCTGAAAGGCAACGCTCCCGCTCCTGCTTCCACGTCACAGCCAGCTGTATAATGTGACCCCGCTCCGATCCCGAGTTCTCCGTAAAATTCGTTCCTATGGAAGATTCCATTTGCTGGCAAGTGGCCTGGATGATCAATAAGGACTCGTTAATGTGCCAGTGAAAAGGGCGCCGTGTCAACCCCGAAAGTGTAAGAAGTAGAACCGGGGGATCATGGTCTGACCAGGGCGAGGAAGGGATAGCTGTCATGTACCTGATAGAAGACAGAATTTACGAGGTCAACCTATCTTGTATCTCCAACCCAGGCCCCACTGAAGGTGGAACAGATGGTGCCGAGGGACAGGAGAAACACGAGTGCCTGTGGATATTGATTGCAGAACTTGCGGCTGGTGGTGTAACCTCGGTAAATCAAGTAGGGCATCCAATCAGGAACAGAGGAGATGCCGGAACAGCCAGCTGAGGTTTAAGGAAGCACTCCACTGGAACCGCAAGATCTGGGTATGTGGCTTGCCGAAACTTCTGATAAGCATGAGGCAGGAACACACTGAGACAACAGGAGCTGATATAATGGATAGCCAGGACAAGCACTCGGCAAGACTGTAGAGCCAAACTGGAGCCAGAAGAGTAGTTAGAGTAATAGCCAGGGTCAGCAACGAGCAGGGGATGAGGTACCCGAACATCAGCCAGGGACAAGGTCAGGAGGAAGCCAGGATCAGAAACCGATGAGCAAAAGCATAAACAGAATCCAAGAGCAGGTCAATGGCAAGCTGGGTCGGTAACGAATAAACACAGGATACAGCAGGACCAGGGGCGGACTGACCATTTGGAAACTTGGGCACTGCCCGAGAGCCCGGGGTCAGTAGGGGGCCCCATGAGATGCCCCTGGTACCTTTTTCATAGGCTTTTTTGAGTTTGGGCAAGGACACAGGGGCCCAGTGATCCCCTATTGCCCGGGGGCCCCATGAGTTGTCAATCTGCCCCTGAGCAGGACACAGGGAATTAGCTGAAGACCAGTCAGCACTGACAGAGAGTAAGAGCCTCCTTTAAATAGTCCGTCTGGCGCCAGAAACTGCATACGTGCACATGTGTGTGCGAGCCAATGCTCATTTTTATTAGCAATGCGCCCTTGCTCATTTATATGTGCGATGTTGCATGCATACGCATTTCTATGCGCCAGGAATGTACAGGAATTCCCTTACAATAGCTATCCACCTGACTAAAGGGAGCTGTTGAACATGCATAAATACGTGGTTGATTCTGCAAAAACTATTATGAGAATTCAAGTAGAACATGAAGTCGCACTCAGTCGGGTGACGTTCCCTCCAAACATCTGCCAACCCCGCAGACTGCAGGAGAGACTGCATGCGTTCCTCCTACACTAAGTCGTGAGAAGGGGCCGCCCCCAGAGCATAGTGCCTATCTAGAGCAGAATCTAACGTAACATTCGAGTCCCCCAAAAGAAGACGAAGGCCCTTGGAGTGTCGGGAAATCATGGTACAGAGATGTGAGAAGAATTTGTGCTCAAAGCGATTGGACGTGTAATAAGAAACAAAAGTGACCTCCTGATCCCAGAGAGTGCCCTGCAGGAGCAAGTACCTGCCCCTGCGGTCCGCTGCATTCAGAGCACAGGTAAAAGGGAGATTGCTTTTGAAGGCTATCAGAACACCCTGTCATTTCTCAGGAGCCAAGGCCATATAGAAAGTGGGATAATGAGGTGATAGATACCGTGGGGCGGAGGACTAGAAAAACCTGGTTTCCTGCAAGCATATGTCAATTTGGTGCGATTTGAGGTGATGAACTTTAGACCACTTCTGAGGCAAATTAAAGCGCTGGATATTTTGAGAATACACTTTCAAAGAGGGCAAAGCCATGGTGAGATCGCCGTAATCCGCTCAGCAGAAGAGGCATAGGTCAGCCAACAATTTCCACTCCCAAGGATGGTCGGTCCATGGCGTCCTGAAACCCTGCAGAAACCAAGAACAGAAAAGCCAGAAAAAACCGAGAAGACAGGAAAAAAAAAGAGAAAGGAAACACAGAGAGTATGTACAATGGCATAGCTATATCACATCTGTGCTGAAAAGCATCCTACACTCAAAGGATTCCAGTTGGGGGTGGCTCTACGAATACATCAAAAACATAGGCCCCCATGGGGCAAGGAGGTAACAAACATAACATAACATAACAAGGTACCCACATTAGTAAATCTATGAGTCCTCGGGAAATGGGTCCTACCAATGGAGACCCCCTCCTGGAAGCCCAGCTAAGCTAGGGGCTCAGCCCCCTCCAGGGAGATGACTACAGGCTGCTACGGAACCCAACACCACAGCCCAGACAGTCTCCCACCCTAGCTCCCCTGCACGGCCATCACCCTAGCACCGAACAAGGGCCCATTCAAGCTAACCGCCCCCCCCCCCAGAGCCCGTGGGAGTCATCAGCCCGTTCCACCAACATGAACCCAGCAACTCGCCAAGACCCATGGCATTTGACAGTGTCAAAAAGTCACAGACTGCAAATCCAGATGGGATCCCCCACCCACAGACTGAACCCCAAGGGGCCGGTTGGGCAGGGCTCAATCACATAATATCATCAGTATTGCAGAGGCCTAGAAGGCCAAACTCACGGTCCTGGCAAGGATGCAATGGTGAAGCACAACGAAAGAAGTCCCGGATACACCTTCATCCCAGTGAAGAACAGGTTGGACTCGATTGAAGAGGGTTCCGAGGAAGGGCCCTCTTCCAGTTGGATGCCTTCTCTAGAGGCGGCCCAGATGAGAGCACCAGACTCTGTGCAGAGCCTCCCGGTGGGATAAGATGCAAGGATTATAGCAGAGAATGGGCTTCCTCTGGCGTGGCAATGGCGTGGCAACAGAGTGGCGACGGCCTTAGTAGTCGAAGGCAAGGCGGAATGGAAAGCTGCATGCGTACTTGATTCTGCAGTTTACCAGGACCGAGGTGAAGGGCTCGGGGAAAAAGAGGCCCTCGAAATATTCCTTACATATCTTAATAATAATGAAAAAAATATTAGATTATCATGGGTTGTCAGTGAAGTGAATGTCAATTTCTTAAATTTAGAATTGACTTATAATAATGGTGCCATTTCTACTAAAACCTATTTCAAATCAGTAGATAGAAATGATTATATTCCATGGGATATCTGTCACCATACACCATGGTTGATGAATATACTTAAAGGCCAGTTTATTTGTTTACACAGGAATTGTACCAACAAAGAGGATTTTTTTGATCAAGCAGGGATACTTGAAAATAGATTTACCCAAAAAGGTTATGACCCCCATGTGATTAGGAATAGTATTCAGGAAATATTTAATATTGACAGACAACTAATAAGTGATAAAATTCAAGTAGCAGCTAAAAATGAATTATTACCCATAATTATGGACTTTAATATACACCATAGACAAATTGAAACAGTATTCAAAAAACATTGGCTGATTCTTAAATCAGATAAATTGTTGGCAGGTATTTTATCTAATCAGCCCCTATTTGTATACCGAAGAACGCCAAATTTGAGAGTACAAATAGCTAAAAATATAGTAGATCCACCGAGGAGGGATAAAAAGGTTACTTTGTTTGATAATAAAGGCTTTTATCCATGTAGACACTGTTATGCATTGTCAAGCAACAAAAGGTCAGGTCAAAAGGAGGACTGAATTTAGGTCAAATACTGATAATACAGAATTTTCTATTAAAGATGTCATCACCTGCAGGTCTGAGGGGGTTGTTTATCCCTTTGAGGACCATAAGATTACGGAACGCCAAAAGAATCAATTTTTTGTTTTTAAAGTTCGTACGCTTCATTTGCTGTAACTAAGCCATTTCATGAAATAATTGGCAAAAAGCTAGATCCATTTGTTGTTTGTTGATAAGAACTAATATTTTGACTCAAACCAAAAAAAAAAAGAGTTTTAAGTTCTTAATCAGATGATACAGGCAATTAAAAACATGGGACAAATACGTCCCTTGGTCCTCAAAGGGTTAGGGACTTCAATGCCCACGTGGGCTTTAGTATATAGGTAGAACCAAACGCCCCTTGTGGAAAAGATTACATGAGTATGTACAAAATGTATATAAAAGCTTCCCCAAACACAGTGCATCCAAACACTTTGTTACCCATCATAATAGAGATCCATCTTTATTTATGTTTTAAAGGTATAGAAAAATATCACCCCCATTGGAGGGGGAGTAATAAAATTAAATCTTTGAGTCAGGCTGAGTCTCGTTGGATTTACAATATGGATACCTTAGCACCTTTAGGATTAAATATAGAATTTGATATCAATTGTTTCATCAGTGATTAAGTAAGTGTGTGGCCCTTTAAATTCCTCTATATAATCTCTCATTTGAATTATCTCTCTTTAAGCTTACATTATTATTATAGTATAAGTTAAATATGCATCCATGAGGTAATTGTTATATATAGTATGGGGGGGGGGGTGGTACCTGGGGTAAGGGTAATGTTTGGTTGGGATGGCTGTTGTCTCTAGGTACTTGGATGTCACCTATGTGCTGCTGGGTGAGTTTCCTTCGATGTATGTGTATAATCTATGGGAAAATGGCCGCTATAATCTACATATTAATGTGGTTCTTTTCAATCATATGTATTCATATTCATCCATATATATATGTAAATTAAGGGTTATATATGCAGTATGACCATATGGTCAGAGTCTGTCCAAATATTGCAATAATTTGAGATTGATATCATGCAGTTTTAAAAGCTCCTTGTGTATCATGAAAATCCATGGGAAAATGGCCGCTGTGCTCCACCTAATGATCCGACTTCCTATAAAAGGTGTCCGTGGTCAATATATTTATTTATATTGTAAAGCGCTGAGCAAACTGTTGGCGCTATATAAATCCTGTATAATAATAATAATATATATATATTGAAATACATTTTGAAATATATTGAATACGGCCAAATTTGTAGTATTTCAAATATATGCCAATATATTTGGGAAAAATATTTTAAAAATATATTTAAAATATATTTTTCTTCCATGTGGGATGTTTTCCCACCAGACTGCTCCTTCTCCTATCCGCCAAGGGGGTGCAGGTGTACTCACTCAGATCCTCTCCTGTACTGCTGGTGGGTTGGTGGCTGCTACCAGGTCTATCAGCTGGGACGCTCCTTCCCTGCCATACAGGTGGTCCTCGCTCTGGGAGCCAGTGAGCTCTGAGCTTTCCTCCTTTCCAGCTCCAGGCTTGTAGGTAGGCACCATCTCACTGAGTCTTCTCGCAGCCTCCTGCCTTCAGCCTCACATCTTCCTCACTGTCTTCCACCCGAATTCTCTTGCCACTGAGCAGGCTCCAACACTCTTAAAGGTGTCCCAGCCCCTTACCAAGCCTTCTGTTGGAGATTAGCTAGGATCCCTTAAGAGTGCAAGCCAGCCACTCCTCCGATTCACCCTTTGTCTCTAGGCCTTCCTACAAAGCCCTAGAGAAGGGGGAAATTCCAGAGGGGGCTGGCCTTTAGAGCCTTTCAGCTACTGACCACAATTTACCTTCCGGCTATTACACCCAGGCTGCTACTCAGCCCTCCTCGCTATCAATTGAACACTAGCTCCCCCTAGCTAACTAGGAGGGTGCTACAAATGTATGAAGTGTATATAATAACTTAGGTACAGATTCTGTTTACCAATCCCTCATTAATCCCCTTCTGAAGTTAGGCAATGTCTGGCCATGTACACACACCGCAGAACTTATTTTTCTCTTTTATCCCAGGGTGCCCCAGGTCTTTCATAATCCTAGTCATGCTGAGGTTTTATTTGTAAACTCAGGCAGATTACTTGCTATGAGTATTGTTAATGTTTACATATTGTTTATACTGTTTAAACATCAGTTGTCATAGTTTATAGTAGGAGTTTCTGTCAAATCATGGGGGGGGGTTGCCAACCCTGAGAGGCAGCAATACCTCTCTTCTGCCAGTAAAGTAGCGGGCTACAGAGGTTTCACAATTGGCTCTGGCAGTATGCCTGATGTGTGGTTAACATTAAATATAGTCAGTCAGGATCGAAGAGAAAAGAAATAGGAAGTGACAGCTCAACATGTACAGTAGACAAGAGGGCAGAGGGGAGGGAATAACATAGAGGAATGTGAGTACAGTGATATTCACAGAATAATCCAAATTAAAAGGTATGCGCTAATAACAAACTTATACAAAAGTGTATGTCATCATCCAAAAAACATTAGTGTTTTAAATAAATTAGAGTGTCCAAACATAAATTAGTGTCCAAAAAAATATATATATCTTCAGTGACTTGAACCAATTGTGAGAAATCCACCACCAAAGGAGATTAAATGAACTCACCAGAGCTAATGGCTGGTCAGATTATAAACCAGCAACAGCACTTGTGCTCTGGGAGCAATGAACCCGATGTCCAAATAGATATGGTGATGTTTCAGATACTTCCAGATAATAATCACAGCCAAACAACTTTGCAGCCCAAGCTCTTATGATGAACTTCTCCACTCTGTCTCATACCTCCATGAGAGCATGCAGTACACTCAGGGACAAAAAAGAGAACATAATGGTGCAATACGTTTTTTTCATTTATCTCTTTAATAAAAAAGATATAAGGAAACTCACAAACAAGGTGTCCAACAGACACCAGCTTCAATCGCAAAAAAGGGTTGAGATACAGTTAACGCTCACCGCAGATCTCTCCCATACAGCACAGACCAGCAAGGCTCTCTAACATCCACATCAAATAGGCTACGCCCAACCGGTTTCGTCACACCGACGTCACCCGCCCCTTAATGACGTCGGTGTGATGAAACCGGTTGGGCGTAGCCTATTTGATGTGGATGTTAGAGAGCCTTGCTGGTCTGTGCTGTATGGGAGAGATCTGCGGTGAGCGTTAACTGTATCTCAACCCTTTTTTGCGATTGAAGCTGGTGTCTGTTGGACACCTTGTTTGTGAGTTTCCTTATATCTTTTTTATTAAAGAGATAAATGAAAAAAACGTATTGCACCATTATGTTCTCTTTTTTGTCCCTGAGTGTACTGCATGCTCTCATGGAGGTATGAGACAGAGTGGAGAAGTTCATCATAAGAGCTTGGGCTGCAAAGTTGTTTGGCTGTGATTATTATCTGGAAGTATCTGAAACATCACCATATCTATTTGGACATCGGGTTCATTGCTCCCAGAGCACAAGTGCTGTTGCTGGTTTATAATCTGACCAGCCATTAGCTCTGGTGAGTTCATTTAATCTCCTTTGGTGGTGGATTTCTCACAATTGGTTCAAGTCACTGAAGATATATTTTTTTTTTGGACACTAATTTATATTTGGACACTCTAATTTATTTAAAACACTAATGTTTTTTGGATGATGACATACACTTTTGTATAAGTTTGTTATTAGCGCATACCTTTTAATTTGGATTATTGTTGCCAAAATTTATTTTGGGTGGGATATGCTGCTGACACTTTGGTGTTTTTTGTAAGTGGCGCTTTTTTCTTCTTTTTTAATTTGGTATATTCACAGAATAGGCATAAATGCTTTAGAAAAATATGTTGTTGTTGTCACGAACACGGAGTCAGACCCCAGCCCTTCTCACCAAACTCGTGACCGAAGGACTAGCCAATCTAAAACTGCGCTGTCACGTGCGTAACAATGCCACACTCAGCTGCACCCTGCACAACGATTTTCCAGCTAATTGGACCACAATTGATGTACCAGCAGCCTGAGCGATTGTTACTGGGTTCGGTTAATTATGCAATTAACCCTTCACACTGCCACCACCTCCTTTTTGTACAGAGAAAGAGAAAACTCGGCGATATCAGTTATAACACTATAATGGTTGAGGTAATCATCTGTATAACACGGTTATCCAGAGGGTTAAACAAACACAGTAGCGTTCTCTTTAGAGGCAAGAATTCGTAAATTGCAATTAATCGGTATAGAAACAGTTCAACACTTTCAGAAGGAAAGATTTATTACTAAAAGATCAAACGGGTGCAATAAAAATATTTACAGAAAAAGATGTAACTAAGATATATATATAAATATACAGAGATCAACAGCACAGCAAAGAGATATCAGAGAGAGATGAAAGGGTTAAGGTACTTGCCAAAGTCCTGGGTTAGCAGATCCAAGTTTCAGACCGAAAGGGCACGGGTCTCCCCAGGTGGTACTAATGTTAAAATGGAAGACGTCTTCAACTTCTTCTCTTAGGCCTGACAGCCCAATTTGTAGTTCCCCAGCAGGGGGTGCCTTTGAAGTCAAGGACCAATACCCCGTTTTGGGTGTGGAGGTCTGGGCGGATACCTCAACTAAAGCCAAAATCTCCCTTAACTCATATTTTGGCCCATAACTTTCCATCTGCACAAGTGACATTCCACCCGCGGGTAGATTATTATGCAGACACGTCTGAGGATTGATTAGATATGAATTATGAAATTATACACTGAACGGTTCACGAGATCTAATTTTTGGCTTTCCTATGTATTCGAGACAAGGCGAGTGACACATCAAATTGTTCGTCTCCTCTTAGCCAATCTGACGATATGTCTGGTTTTTATGTAAGTCTCTTATATTCTAAGATATGAGACATAGGGGAAAAATGGATTTTGAAAAGTGGTTATCCTGGGAATGTTCTTTGAACTCCTGGGAAAGCTTGCTTTATCTTATACGAGGTGTTACATGGTACACCTCGCCCAGACAGCCAGGCACCTAGCTCAAAAATATTTTATTGCTCTGGGACACACAACCAGCACACACACACTGGCCAAATGTCTCTGTGCCTCTCAGAGAGGGAGGGGGAGAAGTATTAGGGGAGAAAATGGATATTCTCAACAAAATGGAGGCCTGCGTTAGTCTCTGGGTATACGCTGTTACAGTTGTTTATTTTTAAACTTTATAATTTGCAAATCATGCAGAAAACTAGGCACACTTTTCTACTCTGATGTCATGAACTATTTTGTGCAGATCATACAACCCCAGTAAAATATTTTTCAGTTCCAGATTGTAAAATTAAAAAATGCAAAAAAAAAAAAAAAAAAAAAAAAAAAAAATATATATATATATATATATATATATATATATAAAAGTCATACTTATGTAAAGCTTTGTACATATGATCCAGCTAGATTTCTCTTCTGCTTGTTCTTTTTTCAAATGATTTGATAAATGAGGCCCAGACAACTAAAACAAATCACTGAGTAGTCATTGTTAAGGGTATTTCTCTATGTACTGTATTGATTTATTTACTTTACTTGCCTTTCTTAATATGATATTTAAAATAAAAAAAATTAAGCTAAAAAACTGAATATACTTCCCTTTTTTGTTCCTAGTTAAGTTTCCTAATGACTTGCTTAAGTTCCGTAAAATTAAAATCTAGTGCTGTGCAATTTCTTGTTTAGACACAGATTGCTCAGAGTACGGAGTCCTATTTTTCAGCTTGGTGCCATGAGGAAAACTGAAGATCTGAGGATGAACTCAGGTAATCCATACATATATATATATATGATAATTTATTTATACTGAGGGAGGCAGACATCCTGCCAATCAACCTTATTAAAAACCTTAATGTGACAAGTAACCGCATTACTGGTTTATCAATAGTATTCAGGGACATGGATAAGGGGGTACCACCAGTCCTTCTGTACAGGGCCCAGGCCAGAATGGGGGCCCCAGGCAGCTGGCTGATTTGGAATTGGGCAGGGAGGGTGATCAGCACAGCAGGGGTGCAATTATTGGAACCGATCCCCTGTATGGATCTCTCTGCAGCAGCTGAAAGCTGGCTTCTTCCTCTCCAGCCAACTGGATTTCAGCTGCTGCAGAAAGAGCCATGCAGGGGATCTGTTCCAGTAATTGCCCCCCCCACCACACCCATCACCCTTCTTGTGCACCATATGTTTCTCCATGCTGCCCAGGCCCCCCCCCGTGCGCCCCACCCCCGCAGTGCTGCCAGCTTTCCTCCTCTCTTTCCCACAATAGGATCCTTCAGGATGGAAAGTAGGGGAAGGGTCCGGTAAATAGGTTTTCCTTTCCTAAATGAACACAATGAGTGATTGGTACCAATCACTCACTATGTTTATTCATAACTGAAGCATAGTAAACTGGGGTTTTTTTTAGGGGGGCCCTGTCAGGTTGGCTGTATGGGGCCCCATGGTTTCTAACAGCAGTCCTGCTTGTGTTAGGTGGAATTATTTGGGTGAAACTGATATCACTGTGAAGTTACTAATTTCACTATTGGCAACGTTTCCTTGAAAAAGAAACTCATTCATTGAGCTGCTTATGCAATAGTTGCCTGGAAATACAAATCAATCTACTCCCCTTTTTTCCTAATGTTTGGGGTGGTGTGTTAAAGGTAGCTTATTTGATTTCCTTTAGTGTTTCTTGTATCCACTTGAAGACCAGGCTTTTTCTGGCACTTTTTGTTTATATGTAACAATCAATATTTTTTGCTAGAAAATTCCTTAGAAACATTAATTTTTTTTTAAAACAGAAGCCCTAGAGAATAAACTGGTGGTTTTTGCAATTTTTTTATGTGTTTCGGTATTTGCTTAGCAGTTTTTCAAACGCAATTTTGGGGAAAGATATTATTTTTTTAATTTTATTGCAAAAAAACCCACAATTCATAACCCACTTTTTTGTAAAATGTAAAAGATGACGTTATTCCGAATAAGTAGATACCAAACATCTCGCATTTTTAAATTGCGCCTGCAACAAACAACGTAAATGTTACTATCCATAGGCACCGCTTTAAAAGCCTTATTACTTTAGATTTGCAGAGGAGGTCTGGTGCTAAAATTACTTGTGGCAATACTTCACATGTGTGGGACAATCGCTGTTAGCGTGTGTGCGCAACGGCGCACGTGCATCCGCTTTTCACGTAAGCATGTGGGGGTAGGGGGGTGGAAGCAGTTTAATTTTTTTTATCATTTCTTTTATTTTTATTTTTCCACTGTTACTTAAATTTTTTTAAATCACATGTATTGTTGTCACACGCTGTTTAAACATTCCTTGTGACAGTGATAGGCATGTGATAGATACTCTTTATGGAGAGATCTGGGGTCAATAAGACCCCAAATCCCTCCTCTGCCCTTAAAAACATTTAATTACACCAAGAGCGGTGTGATTAAATGCTTTTCTTTTTTAAAAAGGGCGTTGTTTGTTTACGAGTAAACTGTAAACGATGTAAGGGCAACAATTTTGGGTTACTATATCATAGAGCCGAGCAAAGACTGGATCAGCTTTGCAGAAGCGCAGAAGTGCTGGCTGGTCGATTGGGACTCCCAGAGGGACAGGAGAATTTGATAAAGCCGAGGAAGACAGTGAGGAGGGATTCCCCTCCCGCTGCTCCAATTGCTATTACAACAGAGCTAACCGTTGGCTCTAAAATACGATATCGGGATGCAGGTATCATCCCAGTATAGTGGCTCAAACTCCAGTGATGTACGGGTATGATGCTGAAGCTGAAAATAGTATTGGTGTTTTTTCTTTTTTAGTATGCTTGACTATTATCTGTGTAATGTTTTTATATACTGTATACTTTATTCACTGCTTGTTTTTTTCTCCCTACCAAAAACACAAAATAAGGAGGCTTTTGATGGCCTTTTTGGCAAAAGAACAGATTTAGGACAGTTTAAAGAAGGGTTCTATAACCCTCAGCGACAATTTAAAGCCCATGGAATCCCTAAAGAATTACTCCCACTTGTAATTAGTACATCATATAGCACTTTGTCATGTTCTGATCAGTGTCCCTGCTTTGGATTGAAAGCACCTCTTTATTTCTATTAATGCTGGCTGTGGCTCCACCCCATTGTGGTTCCAATTTATGGAAAATACTGTGGGGGCACCTACAGCCAGCACTGAGCCCTCTCTAAGCTGTCTGTTTTTATATTTTTTTGAATGAACACTCATTCATAGGAGTAAAAGATCAGTCCATGCTGGCGGAGCTGTGTGATCTCCGTACAGTTACTTGTAAACATACGCAGTCCCGGCAGATAAATCACATAGCCCTGCAGCCCTGAACAATCTTTTACTATTATGAATGAACAAACAGTGCAGCAGAGCTGTGTGATAGAGCTGCCAGCTGCTAGTAAATATACTGTACAGGGCACTGACAGCTCTATCTCACAGCCCCAACAAATTTTGGTCAGAAAGCGGCATGCAAACTGTCCAACAATTCTGCTTAGCAATGGCAGGATGGATAATAATGGGACCAAGTACTACATGCACTAAGTCTCCTGGGGGTTAAATAAAAGCTTAAAAACTTTGGTGAGATATCTTCCTTAAAAAACACATTCATTTCACCTTCAGAATCAATGGTTTTTGTTTAAGGAAGTTTACAAAAACCATAAAAATGAGTAGAAGAGCGACAATTCCAAAGTAGAAACTCTGATGACATAGCTAGACAAAGCCACATACAAATCGAAAGCATATATAGCACAAAAGTTGTCTGTCAAGTATAAAAAAATTATCACTGTAGTACTGGCTGTAAATTGCTGTCACTCAACTGGGAACTATTAAACAAATAATACAGATAAAGAAAAACCAATAGAGCTAAAGGTGGGTGTGCGCCAATCCCCAAGTAAAATGTTGAGAGGTGTAGGCCCACATCCAATTCATCCAGTAAATGCCAACAAAGACATTATGAAATACGGTTCTGTGACGGGAGTGACTTTGGGTGGGGGGCCCATGGAACACAGCTCACTTTGGAGGGGTGGGTAGGCCCCTGTCTCAGCTCCCCATATCCTTCTTATGTGTAAGTCACCCTGTGCCTGTTAGGGGTGCAGGGTGATATGTCCTAATATTGTGTAGACATGTATAGGAGATAGGTGGGGGTTGTTGATTGTTTGGTGTTATGTGATTGCATCCCATTGTTCTATTGTGTGTCTTGTTTGGGAGCAAACTATTATGGGATGTATGTGTTTGTGTATTGGCTTGGTGGGGGGTGTCTGCTGATGTGTTTCTTGTTGCTAGATTTGGTTTGCCCCGCCTTGTGTCCTTATCTTGTGTCTGTGTTAAAATAAAGCAGTCTATTTCCTGGTTTCCTTCAAGACTGGTGGTCTCTAGTCTTGTTTGAACAGTGGTGGGGTCTGTGGTCGGTGTTCGGACAGGAAAGCGGGAGTCTAACGGAAATACCCTAGTGCAGTCAGGGTCCGGTTCTGTTACAGGTTCCATTTACCAAAAACAGATATATCAATTTTATAACAGCTATATAAACAATCTAAAGAAATGCGATTAAAGTGCCTAGTCCACTCACAGCAGAGGATGACGTAACTGAAAGGAAAAAAGGGAAAAAAAACAGAAGAAGAAAGTAAGTGAGGAGAAAGAAGTAAATACTGGACCCACTTGACTTGACCACCGCCACCCCCCAAGGAAGCCCACCTAAGGATGACAATTGGAGGAAATTAATCCAAGGTGTCCAGACCCAGTAAAACCTGGCCTTATGTATTGCATAGGATGCTTGCTAATTTTTCATGAACCATAATCCAAGACATTTTTTGTTTATTGTGCGCATAGATAATTGTCAACATTTTCCACGCTCTGGCATTAATTTCACCTTCTATATTTTTTTATTAGTAAATTTTATAAACATGGTGACATTTTTTAAAAATCCCCAAATTTTAGCTAAAATTTCAGAGAAATAAAAACTCTCAATTTTACTCATTCTTAACACACTAATATGGATTACTGATCGATAAGACAATATATGTGTCATATCACCAGAACTAATAAGAGCTGCAGAAATAGGAAGAGAAACAACTGGGCTTGGGAAAACATGCCAAAAAGTTTGTCAGAACACAGCTAAAAAGCACTGTAAGTACTTTAAGTGTCTTTCTGGTGAGGCTCCATGCACACTAGTGTTTCATAAGCTTGAAATGCTAGAATACAAATCTGGATGAAAAATGCTGATAATAGTGTTTTTGTGCAAACTTGTAGTACCACTTAAGTAGTGTTTAGGAGTGTTAGCGTTTTATGAGTGTTTTTAAAGTATATGAAGAGAACAAAATGCTTGAAAAAAGCTAATTAGGAGCATTTTAGTAGCATTTAGATTCGTTCAGCGTTTTTTTCTGCTAGGAAAATGCTCCCAAAATCTCTACAAAAACAATTTTTTTTCTGCTCCTAGAGGCTGAAGTTTGAAAAATGCTTCTAGCATAAAATAGTGTGCTTAGACACATAGGATAACACTATTAGCTTCTAGGAGCAGAAAGATAAATGCTCAGAATAGCTTCTAGGAGCTTAAAAAACGTTAGTGTGCATGGAGCTTAAATATTGGCAGATCCTATTTATAAATGTCCCGATTCATCATGATCCCTGAAAATATTGGATCACCAGTTTACACAAGAGGAAAACATTCACGTCTATCTTGAATCCCAATGTACCCAATCTAGTTTGCTCATTCTTCAAATATTTAAGTGACTATGTGGCTTTCCTAAAGTGTGAAAAAAAATTACCCTTAATATTTGCCTTCTGTTGACATCTATGCCTTTTCTTTTGCGTTTGGCACCTTCAGCCATCTTGATTGGCCCAACCCATAATGATCCAATTGCTGTATCTGTACATGGGAATTAATTCATCCCACAATGTGACAGGATTGTACACTGACCTGATAGACGTGTAAATTGGTATCTTAGCGTTAGGTATATGCAAGGTGGTTTTATTTTCTATCTACTCTTTATAAGATTCTGTGGCCCATAAGGTTGAATAACAACATTGCTGGGGAAGTATTCTTTAATAATTAGGAATTTAATCATTGGTGAAAACGGGAAAAGGGGACAAGAAGATTATGTTATCACTCCTAGTTTATAAATTGCCTACAAAAATCAGCCTCCTGCAAAATGGTGGCAAGAAACCTCATTTAACCTCACTGGGGTCCAAAAGCAGAGGCGTCCCTAGGGTAGGTGTCACCTGGTGCTGTAACATGTGGTGTCACCCCTCCAGAGAGGAAGGAGCGGTACCAGTGTAGCGGTAAAATGAGTATCCCGTGAAGATATGTATCCCCTGAAGCAACTGCACATGTGCTGGTTTCAGGTCGAAGAAGCCGATCTCCAACTTTAGCACAGAGCTGCCCAGTTAACCCCTTACAGGCTGCAAACCGCTGAAGCTGATCCTGTGGATTACTATGGGTTGCAAGATCAGTTAACCCTGCATAGGTTGAACCTATACAGGGTTAACTGATCTTGCAACCCATAGTGATCTGCAGGATCAGCTTCAGCGGGTTGCAGCCTGTAAGGGGTTAACTGTGGCAGCTCTGTGCTAAAGTTGGAGATCGACTTCTTCGACCTGAAACCAGCACATGCGCAGTTGCTTCAGGGGATACATATCTTCATGGGTCCGAGATACCCATTTTGCCGCTACACCGGGGGCAGCTGTCACTGTGCTGGGAATCTGGGATCACCCCAATAACTGTCCAGGACTTTCACAGAGCCCAGAAGCTCTGCTGGCATCCGGCTCCTGCACCCCCTGTGATGGTGTCACCCAGTGCGGCCCGCACCCCCCTAGGGACGCCACTGGCCCAAAGCCTTGCTATTTAGATAGTAATGCAGAAAGTGCCCCTAAAAATTGTAAGTGGGCACTGCATTAATTATATATACATATACAGAAAACAAAGTACCGTATTTATTCGAGTATAACGCGCAAAATTTTCTACCAAAAAAAGAAATCAAAGTTTGGGTGCGCGTTATAAACGAGGGCTGGGGTGACGCAGTGGCGGCCGATCCATTGAGGGCGCAGGCGCTCACTGTACGCGAAGAAAAAAAAAACGTCCCCTGTGCCGGCCCCGCCCCTTTAAGGGGCGGCGAAAACAGGGGATCGTTTTTTTTTTCTACGTCCCCTTGTCGCGTACAGTGGGTGGCCCGAACTGGCGAGATGCACTGGTGAGGTGACGCAGTGGCGGCCGGTCCATTGAGGGCGCATGCGCTCACTGTAGAAAGAAAGAAGAAAAAAAAACGTCCCCTGTGCCTCTTCATTTCGTATGGTCGCCTCTTCATTTCCTTTCCTCGCCCACACGTTACGGTAAGCATTGCTGTTTTGCTGTGTTCTTCATATTATATTCATATTCAGTGTTCTTCATATTATTTATTGATATACTGGTACCCGTTAGATGGCAACTCAGGGTATCAAGAGAAAACGTTCTGCATATGACGCTTCATTCAAGCTCAAAGTTGTTGGTCATGCTGAAATTCACGGAAATCAAGCAGCTAGCCGAGAATTCACTGTACCAGAGACGAATGTTAGAGAATGGAGAAAACAGAAAGTCGTCCTGAAAGATATGAATAAAACCAAAAAAGCACAACGAGGGAGACAAGCCATGTACCCAGACATGGAGAAGGAAGTTTATGAATGGATCATTGACCAAAGAAGTAGTGGGTACATCGTCACATCACTCCACATTAGACTTCAAGCCCAAAAGTTTTGCAAAGATTCAACCTTCAAAGCCTCTAATGGATGGACACAAAAGTTTATGAAAAGGCATGGACTTGTAATATGCCAGAAAACAAAGATAGCGCAGAAGCTGCCAAATGATTTAGCAGAGAAGATCACTTCATTCCATACCTTTATAATCAACCAACGCAAGCAGATTAATTTTGAACTTGCACAGATAGGCAATATGGATGAGACCCCCATGTGTTTTGACCTACCAGGCAACAGGACAATTGACAGCAAAGGGAAGCACACAGTCCAGATTAAAACCACAGGCCATGAGAAAACTCATTTTACGGTTGCGTTATCCTGTATGGCAGACGGTTTTAAACTTAAACCAATGGTGATTTTTAAAAGAAAGACTATTCCAAAAGGAGTTAAATTTCCACCAGGTGTCGTGATCCATTGTCATCCTAAAGGATGGATGGATGAGAAGGGCATCATTTTATGGTTAAATAAAGTTTGGAATACTAGACCAGGCGCACTACTGAAGAAATCCATGCTTGTATGGGACCAGTTCCGCTCACACCTGACAGACACTGTGAAAGACAAACTGAAAAGTCTAAAGACATTTCAAGCTGTGATTCCAGGTGGACTAACCTCTATTCTTCAGCCACTCGATGTTGTTTTAAACAAACCCTTCAAAGACAGAGTCAGGGAAAAGTGGATTACCTGGATGAAATCCGACGACAAAGAATTGACTGCAAAAGGAAACCTCAAGAAACCTGGCCTATCTCTCGTGACATCTTGGATTAAAACATCATGGGAAGAAATGCCAAAAGAAATGATCATCAAGAGTTTTTTAAAGACAGGCATCAGCAATAAAATGGACGGCACAGAAGACGACCTGCTGTGGAATTCAGACTCAGAAGAAAGCGAAGAAGCTGGAGAAACAGATGTTCCTGCCAACTGGGACACTGATGATAAATTAACTCTAGAAGAATGAGAACAACTCTTTAGTGTATCTGATGATGATGAATCTGACTTTGAAGCATTTTAAATAAATATTGTTACCGGTAATTTTATTTCGGTATTGTGTTTACCTTGTCAATAAATGATTTTTATCATGGCCGCACGTGTTCAACAACGTTTGTCACTTACAATGCTTGGTCTGAGCCGAGAAAAAGTGAAACAAAATTTTATACCGATTTTTAAACAAAAATTAGGGGTGCGCATTATACACGTGTGCGCGTTATACTCGAATAAATACGGTAGCTGTATCTTATGTACATTCTGTACTAGTGTAGGCTACTGCTTAAGAGTAAGAGGGAGAAAGGCAGCATGAGTGGGCACCAGGCATTTCTGCCAGTCCTTGTAGGACCCCCTTGAGGGCAGACCCAGCGGTGTCTTCTTCCACTGCTACCAGGAGATTTATATTATCTTACTTTCATATGTTCACCCTTGCAAAATCATTTTATGTTCTGTGCTTGTCTCTAGGGAACTCATCTGGTGACAGTACGTATGTTAATCTGCAAGATTTTAAAGCACAGAAAACAGAGAATCATCCAAAAAGTGAAGGTAATTTATTACTACTAAGATGTAACTAATTTTTATCCCTGAGTACTAAAGAAACATGCACTAAATAAGACATTTATCTTCTGCTAACATGTATGGAAGTGCAATATTGGCCCTAAAAATCATATCCAACAACTTAGGGGCCATTTGTATTTGAGAGGAGTAGGTGGCTTGCAAAAAGCAGACACATGAAACACCCGCTTTAATGGCTATAATCAGGATTATGTTCCATGGTGTAAAGCATAAATTCTTCTCATTGTAGAGCCATTCAACAAAATACAGTGTTTTATCTAGTGCGTAGCAGCCATTTAGCAGATAATGTTTTTGGGAGGGAAGGCAGCACATGGGATGACCTGGCAATTGTTTCCTTTCTAAATTCTCACTGTACAGTGTAAGGGCCTTGGGAGTGCAAGTAAGAGTCCCTTTCACGAACACATTTTCCCAAGGCTGATACTTACTTGTATTTTTCTAAAATGTAGGTCCAGTCCTAAGATGCTATAAACAACTGTATTACAACCTGACGCAGAGAGAAGGTGGAATACCCAAGAATGTGACATCTAGGATCCTAAAATTTCTCAGGGCAGGCAGTTGTTGGTTGGGGGTTCAGATCCAAGAGCACAGAGCTACCACTGGAGTAACTCTCCAAAAAACGTAAGGTTCTTGTGTTGCTCAGTTCCAGTTATACTAGCTACTGTAACTGCAGCTTCAGGATACTTCCAGGCACACAGCCTAAAGGCTCATGGCATTTGGAAAACTCTTCTGAACGATGGAAACTCACTGCTGAAAACATAGGTTAAAAAACATCAGTTTAGCTGCGTTTTCATACCATGTTTATGTGCGTTTGCGTTTAGAAGCGTTTTTAAAAGATAACCTCAGGAGACCCTCCCAAATGCCCAGACTGCACTGAAAAATAGTAAAAAATTAACTATTTCAGACATTTTGAGAGTAATAGAGCGAGCAGAAGCAGAGAGAGCAGTATGTGTTGAGATTACCGGTCTTTTCTGGTTGTATTCACTATGGATCCCATCATGAGCATAATACGGCACATTCTACCATTTTTTCCTTCACGCGAAACCTGGAACTGACTGTGCTGGTGTACCGGGTCCATTTGAATACATGGAAAAGGCTTTGCATGCATTTCTGAGGATGAAAAAAGGCTCTGGACAGCATCTGGACATGGAACACTTAAAAAACGCTTCTAAATGCAAATGCTTATAAACGCAGTTAACTGCATTTACACACATTTACAAGCATTTGGCGTTTGAAATGTCGGTAAAATCTACACCCAAACGCAAGTTTGGTGCGTTCAAAAAAATGACTGTAAACTCAATTGCCTGTAAACGACTATGTATACATGGACACATAGGAAAACATTAGGCAGAGTTCAGGGGCTGCTGAAAAAAACGCTGAACAGCTCCTGAACGTCAGTTTAGGAGCTGCAGTGTACATGAGCCCTAATTCTGTACTCCACTAAGCATACAGCTTCTGGGTACCCAACCAACAGGAGACCCTCTAGGCATGAGCTACAGGCCAGGCCAAACCTTCTAAGCTGGGGCTCTAGCCCTGGGGTCTCCGAACAGGCACACAGTCTGCCTACCTAGGATCTTTCCCCCAGTCAAGGACCCTTCCAGAATAGAGCTCAGCTATTTTGTAGAAGAATGGTTCAATCCTCTGATGAGGTCACCAGGGCTAACAGGACAGGCAGAACTCTCTGTATCACACCCCTGTAACAGGACTCTGGAGCCCACTAAAAAAGTCTGTCGGAGAACCCCTCAGCACAGCATTCTAAAAAAGCTCTAGCAAAATATAAAAAAACTAGGGATGAGCCTAGCTTTGGTATGAAACCCTGGTCACCGGAAAGATTTTGGCAGCGACAACCTAATTAGCTGTGGCCTGCACATTCCCTGCCCCACAACTGCACATACACAAAGGGGTGGAAATGATAGTGACACCATTGACTTTCTATAGCCATATGGCCATGTTATGTCAATGACATTGACCTCATATGGTCATGTGGCTATGTTAAGTCAATGACTTTACAAGAATTCTAGTCACTTTGGGTATGTGCATCTGCAAGGCAGAGAATGCCCCTGGGGTGGCACTGAAAGCATCCTTCCGGGTTCAGCTGAACATGGGTTTGGACCAAACTCAAGTTCATTCCTATTCTAAGCAAATAACTAAAGCTGGCCAGTCAGAGAAAAATCCCTGCATAAGTAATGTGTACCCCCTTGAAGCCAATGTGTATGAGTCTTAACTCTCTCAGATACTCCTTGATCCTACACCAGCTGCAGATACATTCACTAACCCTGTGTCTATATTTATTTCAGGGGCTCCAGCTGCCAACAATACCCAATATAAGATTATACTGATACTGGTGGTTTTCTTAATCTTGATGTTCCTTACTTTGGTCATCTTAACAAGTCTTCTGTTTATTAACTGTGAGTATCAGTCATAAAGTCATAATCTCTGTTATAAGAATCAATAAAAGAAAAAATATATTTTCCTAATTTTGGGTTGCATCTTTTGACTTTAGCTCTTTTGTCAGTTTATCATAGTATGGGCTTGGCAGAAATTTTCCACGAATAGTAACTATAGTAAGTCATACTGCTGTATTGTGGTAACTTCCTTCTACTCTGATTAGCCAGTATTAGAATAGTATACACATGAAATGGTTCTATTTCCAAAACTGAGTTCTTTTAATTTATGGACAGAATAGAGATGGGTAAGATCTTCTGCCAAGTTTTTACTGCTGTCTGTGCCTCTACTGGGTGAGATTTGCACTCTCAATTTGTCCTGGTGGCCATTGTCACCAAGACAGAAAGTGATGAGGTATAGACATTTGCAAACTTTTACAAAGTGCTGACATGTTGCAAGAGCCTGTCTGGCATTACAAAACTTTACCCAATGCTGAGTCACATATAAATATCTGTATGTAGCACCCTCCTAGGTACAGTAGCTAGGAAGATCTCTAGCTCTAATTGCTAGTCAGGAGGGCTGAGTTGCACCCTATGTGTGATAGCTATCAGGGTTAAATTTGGGTCAGAGCTGAGAGGTTCTGCAGACCAGCTCTCTGAGACTTCCCCCCTGCACTAGAACATTGCAGAAAGTTCTAGAAGCAGTGGACAGAGGTGAGAAGTGACTAGTCAGTACTCTTAGAGGAACCTGGCCAATCCCCACAGCAGGCTTGGCAAGGGGCCAGGGCAGCCTTTAAGAGTAACTGAGCCTTCCCAGCAGGGAGAGAGTTTGAGTGGAAGATGAAGTGAGGCTAGAAGACAGGAGTCTGGGAGGGGGCCCAGATGGGAGAGGGGCTCACCTCCAGGTAGAAAGCTTGGAAGGAGGAAAGGTTGGAACTTCACTGACCCCCTGAGAGAGGACCACCTGTGTGGCAGGGAAAGAGCAGCCCAGCTAGAAGACCTGGTAGCAGCCACTGACCCACCAGCAACACAGTAGTAGGACTGAGTGAGTAGACCTGCACCCCCTGGGCCAGTTAGGGGAAGGAGCACTCAGATTAGTGACTACCCGGGACTGTCTTACCTTGAAGCGACAGGCACTGGATCCCTTGCTCAGGGATTCACCCAGATTGGCTGGACTAGGAGAATTCAGGGTCTGGGGTGGTACAACCAGAGACGCTGGCAAGCTCTTCAACAATAGGATTTTTTGCTGTATAAACTTGTATATAGTTCCAGTTGTCCTTGGTTTCACAGTTCCATTAGGCATCCCGTTCACCCCTAACCCTTTCCCAGTTCAAGCCCCCTAATAAAACTTCAAAACAAAGCTCAAGGACTGGTTATTGTCTCCTGGATGCAAATTAATGTGACAATTCATGTTGCCTGACTGTGCAGGACTATAGGGACCCAAAACTTCAGCAACTCCTAAGGGGGTATTGCTACATATATATACAATAGCTGTGACGTGTTTAGGTACGCAAATCAGTAATTAACTGCTGCCTAACATTACAAAAACAAATATGTTGTCCATTCCCCTTGCATCTACTGAGGAACTACAATGCAATGCATTGACTGGGTCCACAGGCTGTCATATGCTAAGAGCACTGGGACTTGTAGTTCCACTCAAACATCTACAGGTTGCCTGTGCCTGTGTTGTGTTCTATGAATCATCGTTAGAGCATAAGCTGCATCAGGGAATCTTTTAGCTCATGATTAGATTCCTTTGTGTTAGCAGGTTTGATACTTCTCACAGTCCCAATTCACCTTCTCTAAACTACCCATGTTGTCTGACCATGCTCCAAACAAAACAGCAAGTTCCTTGAGGAATCTGGCATAATGCATATGGTCCTGGCAGGGGCGGACTGACCATTTGGAAACTTGGGCACTGCCTGAGGGCCCAGGGTCAGTAGGGGGTCCCATGAGATGCCCCTGGTACCTTTTTCATAGGCTTTTTTGAGTTTTGGCAAGGACACAGGGGCCCCATGATCCCCTATTGCCCAGGGGCCCCATGAGTTGTCAGTCCACCCCTGGGTCCTGGTTGTAATGGTGATGGTGGTGCTCTAGGATATACTGTGGAGCAGGTAATGTTGCTGAGGGTCCCGGGGAGTTGGATGACTCGGAATAAGGTCAAATCCAAGGCCTTTCTACAGAAATCAGAACGACTAAGGGAATCACACTATTTGTTTTTGTTCTAGCTTTCATATGTAGCACCCCTCCTGCTTAGCGGAGAGAATAGCAGACTTACCTCCAGGTAGGAGAAGGCTAGCATTTATTTTTTTATTACAGGTACTCATATAGCATCGACAATTCACATATACAGTATGTTGTACATTCATATAAGTCACTGCGCTCAAGGAGCTTATAATCTAAGGTCCGTAACTCACATTCATACAACGCATACTAGGGCCAATTCAGACAGGAGCCAATTAACCTACCAGTATGTCTTTGGAGTGTGAGAGGAAACCGGGGCACCCGGAGGAAACCCATGCAGGCACAGGAAGAACATGCAAACTCCAGGCAGGATGTGCCATGGTTGGGATTCCAGTCGAAAGCCCCAGTGCTGCCAGGCAGAAGTGCTAACCACTTAACCACTGTGCCGCATTTCCCTCATGGCGGATCCATGACCACAGTGGAGAGTGTCACACAACAAGTAAGAGCACCAGTCACTTTAGAATTTTGTAGTTTCAGGTGCCAAGATTCTCCAAAAGCAGATATGCCAGTTTCCCTCCAACAGACATCCATCAGGCTAAAGGAGGGCCAGTACTCTCTGAGAGCAGCAACCAATCCCCAACCAGCAGACATCCACCGGGCTCTTGTGTCTCAGGAGCATACCCCCAAGTACTAGTGGGAGCCAGAAGGGACAGAAGAGCTCAATAGCAAAAGATTTGCTTTGTCCCATTCTTATAGTCTTAAGTGTCAGTATCACCTAGTGGTGATAGTAGGATACTATAGCAATTCTGAGACACGGGAGAAGGCAAATAAGAAATCGCCCATTATCCCAGGCAAACTACTATCCAGGAAAGATAAAATTTAGACACCCACTATAATACAGGGTGGCTACACATATATATATGTTCTATCACTTATATTGTTCTGTACTTTCTTCCCAGATAAAACCATCTCAAAGAAATTGTCACAACAGAAAAATAATGGTAAGGGGTTAAGAAACAAACTGATTCTGCAATTTTATTAACATTTTGTCACAGAATATTAATTCAACTGTTTATCAAATCAATATTTTCAGTATAAAGTGCACTCAAATTAATTTTAATGCACACAATCACAACATAATACTAGAGTCAGTAAAAGAGATGAGGTTGTGTTGAGTAAATACTAGATACTAAAGATGTGAGCCTCAAAATTGCGTGCACCTGCGAAATGCTGAAAAATGACAGTACCCAACATTTTCCATAGGCAACTCTTTAAAAGATTTTATGGCTTTTTTTTAATCAGTGGAAAACAGCTCTTTAATTTAGAAATAACAGTGAATGATGGCCACCATGTTAATAAGCCCCCTATGTAATAGTCCAGGGGTCAGGTTTTCTTTAAGGAGACATTGTGGGGTTTATTTACTAAAGCTGGAGAGTCCAAAATCAGACTCCCTTCTGCATAGAAACCAATCAGCTTCTAACCTCAGCTTGTTCAATGAAGCTTTGGCAATGAAACCTGGAAGCTGATTGGTTTCTATGCAGAAGTGAGTCTGATTTTGCACTCTCCAGCTTTAGTAAATAAACCCCTATGGGTCCCCAATGTCATTCTTGCATCCTGTTGAAGCTGATCAAGCACATTACCCTTTTCTGGAGTTTATGTTAGATGTCAAAGAAGGGGGTGACTTGCACAGTGGAGTCTACAGGAAACCCACATGGACCGGTATCTGCTTTTTGACTACCACTGGATCACTATTCAAGCTAGGGTCTAAAAACAGGGTTTTGTGGTTGCCCAGACTGGGCTTTTAATAAAACATCCACAAGGTCAGGCATGAAATAAAAAAAAAACATGATACCATCAAACAGAGAGAAATGGCAGAATACATGTAGTAATAGAGTCATGTCATATGTGGCTGAAGTGTCGGGAAAACTCAGAAACATTTTTTCACATGTCCTGTGTTTATCATGTTCAGCAACACACTGGCAAAGAAACTTGTACTTCCAAAAGATCCAACAACCAAAAAAATAGAGTAACCAGGGATATGCAGTCTTGTATAATGAGGAATGCAAAGACCTGAGTGATGGGTGACAAAACAACTGTCTAACAAATATTTGGTTCAGCGCTGAAAGGCAAATTTTGTGGGCCAAAATTCAGCAGTCTTCATACACCTTCAGGAAAACAGTCAGTCTTTCAAGGTCAGAAAAGTGCACATCTTAGATAGACAAGACAATTGGTTTGCAAAAGTCGAGAAACTGGCTATAAATATGCATGCTAATAGTACATCTCTTTCAGCTACTTGTACTGTGTTTTTTTTCCGTGGTGTATTGTACTGTATGTGTCTCTGAATGCACCTCATGTACTCTTATTGCCTGTCTTTGAAGAAACTGAAATAATGAAGAATCAACTGAATGAACTGGAGAACATAGGTCAGTGACCAAACAACTGATATTTTCATGTATGGCGTTCATAGGATACAAATTTGAAAACATACACTGCTCCAAAAAATTATAGTATAGCGTCAAGGCAATTAAACTACTGGGATATTTATCTCTTCAGTTAAGTAGCAGAGGGGGTTGTTAATCAGTTTCAGCTGCTTTGGTGTTAATGAAATTAACAACAGGTGCACTAGATGGGCAACAACGAGATGACCCCCAAAACAGGAATGGTTATACAGATGGAGGCATTGACATTTTTTTCCCTACTCATCTTTTCTGATGTTTGTTTTTTACTAGTTTCGCATTTGGCTAGGGTCAGTGGCACTACTGGTAGCATGAGGCGATACTTGGACCCTACAGAGATTGCACAGGCAGTCCAACTCCTCCAGGATGGCACATCAATATGTGTTATTGCCAGGTTTGCTGTGTCTCCCACCACAGTCTTAAAAGCGTGGAGGAGATTCCAGGAGACAGGCAGCTACACTAGGATAGCTGCTCAGGGCCGTATAAGGTCCTTAACCCATCAGCAGGACCGGTATCTGCTCATTTTTGCAAGGAGGAACAGGGTGAGCACTGCCAGAGCCCTACAAAATGACCTCCAGCAGGCCACTGGTGTAAATGTCTCTGACCAAACAATCAGAAACAGACTTCATGAGGGTGGCCTGAGGGCCCGACATCCTCTAGTGGGCCCCATGTTCACTGCCCGGCACCATAGAGCTCGATTGGCATTTGCCAATGAACACCAGAATTGGCAGGTCCGCCACTGGCACCCTGTGCTTTTCACAGATGAGAGCAGGTTCACCCTGAGCACATGTGACAGACGTGAAAGGGTCTGGAGAAGCCATGAAGAATGTTATGCTGCCTGTAACATCGTTCAGCATGACCGTTTTGGTGGTGGGTCAGTGATGGTCTGGGGAGGCATGTCCATGGAGGGACGCACAGACCTCTACAGGCTAGACAATGGCACCTTGACTGCCATTAGGTTTTGGGATGAAATCCTTGGACCCATTGTCAGACCCTACGCTGGTTCAGTGGGTCCTGGGTTCCTTCTGGTGCATGACAATGCCCGGCCTCATGTGGTGAGAGTATGCAGGAAGTTCCTAAAGGATGAAGGAATTGATGCCATTGAATGGCCCCCACGCTCACCTGACCTAAATCCAATAGAACACCTCTGGGATATCATATTTCGGTCCAACCGACGACACCAGATTGCACCTCAGACTGTCCAGGAGCTCGTTGATGCCCTGGTCCAGATCTGGGAGGAAATACCCCAGGACACCATCCATTGTCTCATTAGGAGCATGCTCCAATGTTGTCAGGCATGCATACAAGCAAGTGGGGGCCATACAAACTACTGAGTACCATTTTGAGTTGCTGCAATGAAATTTCAGCAAAATAGACTAGCCTGCTGCATCATTTTTTTCACTTTGATTTTCAGGGTGTCTTTGAATTCAGTCCTCTGTAGCTTGATAATTTTCATTTCTATCAAATGATGGGGCATCCCAGTCCATGTATAGATATCCAGCATGTTATTTTTCCCCATTGAGATCTGATGTGTTTTCAAAGTGTTCCTTTAATTATTTTGAGCAGTGTATATTGCAGACTCTCTGAGCTTTCCAGACACATCAAGTACTCTGCCACCCGGTGAATGTTGACTTGCTCAGCAATCTTGGGCTAACCATACACTGATCTGAATTCGATGGGTCAAGCATGGACCAGCTGAATTTTGATCAGTGTGTAGGCTCCTCTCCTTGACAGAACTTGATTGTTTAATTGATGTCTGTGTGTCATGCTACCCCTGGAGGACCCTCTGGGTTTAATGTCTCTGTATACTCAGGGATGACATGCATGTAGCACCCGCTAGTGTGCTACTAGAATAGTGTAGTGTATTGCAGGTAAAATCATTGTGTATGACTCATGGTAACTGTGTGAGTCTATGATTGAGATTGGGTTATTGCAGATCAGCTGGATGGCTTAACATGAAATATAAAAGATGCGGCGCTATATCACAAATATTTATGTGAAAAAACATCCAAGATATCAATATAGTGGTTAAGTGACTAATGTGATCCTGAACAATATGTAACAAGCAGAGTAACATGCAGTGCAAAAACAGTCTTTGTGATAATTTCTCTCCTTCAAAGTGCTGCTTACATGCAGTGAACGTGAGAAGGATAAGGCTGTGCACTCACCAGATCCACAGTGTAACTGCGCATTTAGAGATAAGTTATCTCTACAAGATCCACTGGTAGCTCCTAAAGGTCAGGTCAAGCCAGATATTCCTCCACCCGCTGGATGTTGCTGATAATCCACGGTCTCTCTCTTAGGTGGCTCTATAGGTGATATGTGACTCACCAAGGGCCACAAAGAAAGGAGACCAATAGCGTGATACCGTTTAAAAGATTTTATTTTCTATACAGTATAACATAGGTGAGGAAAACAAACAAACACTGACCATGAGGTGAATTAAAAGATGGCCGCCGGGACCTCCATGGTGCCGGCGGCAGAGAGATAATGACGCTGTAGCTCCAAAACTGACGCGTTTCGTGCTAACCGCACATCATCAAAGGGGATAAGCTTCTCCCCTTTGATGATGTGCGGTTAGCACGAAACGTGGCCATCGCGGCCATCTTTTAATTCACCTCATGGTCAGTGTTTGTTTGTTTTCCTCACCTATGTTATACTGTATAGAAAATAAAATCTTTTAAACAGTATCACGCTATTGGTCTCCTTTCTTTGTGGCCCTTGGTTCATGTATTCAGCAAACACATAAATGATAAAGGTGTTTGTCGGGCTATTCGCCCGCCGCACCCCATAATGCACTGCACCCTGACAGTGCACTGTGGTTGGCCAAAGCAATGCACCTGACCACAATGCACTTGACCAATCACAGCGCATGATGACGTCACAAGGGGACTTGGGTGACCCCCCCTTCAGAGGACATTTGTTTTAATATTTGTTTTTAATGAAGGACTTGTCAAAGACTGTCTTCTTTCATTTTTTACACTACACTTTTTTTTGTGAATGAGTAGCGGTATCATGTACTCCGTACTCATTCACATAGGATGGGGGTCGGGATCTGGGGGCCCTTGTTGGAGGGGGCTTTCAGATTCCAATAAACCCCCCTGCCTGAAGACTTCCACAACCACTGGCCACAGTTGTGGGGAAGAGCCCCTTGTCCCCTTGTCCCCATCAACATGGGGACAAGGTGCTTTGGGGGGCCCCCCTGCCCCAAGGCTCCCCCCCAATGTTGAGGGAATGAAGCCTGGTATACTTCGGGAGGGAGGGCTTGTCCCCTCCCTCTCCTGACCTGCTGGGCTGCATGCTTGGATAAGGGTCTGGTATGGATGGTATTTTTTTAATATTCCATACAAGACCTGAAGGGTCATGCGGTATTTTAGTAGCTGTGCGGTATCTTACCACATACTCCGATGCAGTAAAATACTGCCTAGTGTATTGTCTCCTCTGTTCAAAGTTCGTGGTCAAACTTTCGTTAGGTTCGAATGTTCGATCATGAACTGACAGGGGGTGTTCTGCCCATCACTAGTGTTTACATGCATATGTACAAGTAAGTGGAGGAGGCTTTTAAAATTTGTTTGGGTGTTCTTTTTTTATTTTTTGTGAGTTACTTTTATTTTTTAAGCTTTTTTTTATTATCTCTATGGCTGATAGCACCCTATATAATAGTATATTGCTGGTACAAGATCCTCTTTAGGGAGACAGCAGGGATCTTTTAGACCTCAGATGTCACCTCTGGATTTCACTGAAGCTGATGAAGTACAGATCAGAAGGTAGATCAACTTCATCCCCCACCAGTGCTGCCAGGGAAGGACAGCTTTGAAACGGAAGTGACAAAATGTTCAGCACTTCTGGGTTCATTTACGAAAGGGGAGATCAGTTAATAAATGTTTGTTGATCTCCCTCTGCTCGACCCGCTGATGCCCACCATGCCCGTTCTGCGCTCTCAGAAGAGTATTTTCAGGAGTGCGTGAAAGTGATCGGATGGGTTTGCGGTCATCCAAATCACTTCCAAAAGACAACTGGCAGTCAACTTAACAGATGTAAACACACTCATATCGCAGCCAGGATGTGCAAGTAAGCGAAGGAGGCTGTTAAAATTTGTTTGGGTGTTCTTTTTTTTACTTTTGTGTGTTACTTTTAAACTTTAAAAAAAAATTATTGCTGAAAGCACCCTATATAATAATAGCATAATGCTGGTAACAGGTCCTGTTTAGGGAGACAGCAGGTGTCTATTAGACCCCTGATGTCACCGCAGAACCCCACTGAAGCTGATTAAGCACAAATCAGAAGCTAGATCAACTTCCCCCCAGTGCTGACAGGGAATGACAACTTTAAACTTGTAAGTAACAAATTGCTCAGCGCTTCCGGCTTCATGTTGTACCAGAGAGAAGATACGCATTTGATTACAAATTTGATTTGATTACAAATGCAGTAAACCAACTAAAGAATCTTTATTGAATAAAGTCTTAAACATATCATTTTGTCTTTGTTTTTATCCACTGCAGTCAACAGTCGTACTTTAGAACTTCAGAAAGATGTACAGATCCTAAAAACAAAAAGTAAGTAAACGATTCTGGATCTTGACGTCACTAGATTTCTCACCTTACCTTCTCTTCCAGAAATCACCTTTGCCAGTTTTATATGAATAATGGTAATTTTTTTTCCAAAGGAAGCCTATTGTGGGTGAAACATGAAAGCTGCCCATTGTTGGGACCTTCTTCTGAAATTACTCACACCTCAATACTTTGGGGTGGATGTACTACAGGCAAATAGACTGTGCAGTTTGCAAGTGCAGTTGCACTCTGCAAGTGCGGTTACACTAATTTCCCCAATAGCTTAGTAAATATATCGTAAAGCTCTGTTGATTTCATCATTCAATCATTTGCAAACAAAAATTCAGTTTCTTTCCATTGCACCTAATTGGATATTCTGTATAACGTGAAGCTTTACCACATTTAGATTTACTAAGGGAAATGAGTTCAACTGCACTGTATTTCCCACTGTAGGTGGTGCTCAACCAAAGTGGCAATGCAGAAGGGGAAGGAAGTTGTGAGGAGCTTGGTTCCTTCATGACCTCCTGCAGTCACCAGGAAGACATCTGTCCGTTTGGACGCTGGCACCCCATGTGACCTTGGTGACCATCTTGGGTCTGGGTAGAGTCTATTTAAGACTCTAACTTCCAGGTTTGGTGTGCTTGATGAGAGTGGCTAGTGTAGAGACAGATTTCCCATCTGTGAGGGACAGCATACAGCGACAGGGAAAGGTTCCCGAGGAGTAGGATAAGTGCAGGGACTACACCATCTCCCTGTAGGAAGCCTCCCGTTTGGGTATGGACCAACCAGGCCACATTTTCGCTCCTCGCTGCAGAAACTGTCAGCTTCATTCAAGATTATAATCCTCTTCTACTGTTTGTAAGTGTCTCCAGTCGGCTGTACCTACCTGCTGGGCCTGATTGTATGTTGTTGGGACTGTATCAATATACTGTTCACTCCAACCTCATCTTCTGAGTGTGTTTTTCATACACCGGCGCACCAAGCTGCACCTTCCTCACACACTTGCAGTTTGCACAGTCTATTTGCCTTTAGTAAACCCACCCCTTTATGTCACTAACCTGGAACATGCATGTCGATAAGGACCCCTGACCATCCCATTCTGCATGCTTGTTCTAGATACAGTAAGTAATTTAAGGTATTGAAGTCAGAGGGTCAGCATAAGAGAAAGACAACTGCCATTTTCAAATAGCACAGCAATGGCAGCCCCCATGTTTGTCTTGTGACAGGTTTACTTTTATATTAGTGAAAAAAAGACTCTTAGGACCATGGAGCTAAACTCTTCAGAAGACCAATGTGTAAAAAAAGTAAAAAGTAACCTACTTCACCACTGGGTAGTTCAACACTCCCATATCTATAAAGAAACCACTTTGAGACCACCTGATATGCTAAAATACTTGTTTTATGTTATATTAAAGCTTCCCTACCGCCCTATAGCAGAACTACTGCTACAGGGCGGCAAGGCTGACCCGCCCCTTGAGGAATTTTGTGCTGAGGGACTCCTTGTTGTGGATGACAATATGTGACAAGATGATTGGTCTACTACAATGCCATCAAAGGCTGGGACCTACATGGCCTTCAGGTCAGATTTTCATTTTGCCAGCTTCAGGATGGAGATCACTGATCTGGCTGTGTGTTCTGTTGTTGTACTGCATATAGGACACTGCTGTCCATCAAGAGAAGGAAGACTCAGGGAAAAGGGGTCCCAGAATATTGTCGACTATGACGGCTGCATTGTAGTGCCACCTTACTTGTGCCATGAGGTCTTCCAAATGGGCATCCCACCCTCAGCTGCTGGTATTTGTGATATGAATTGTCCAGTGTATACATAAAAGATGACAATGACAGAGTCAGGGAGTTCAGACACCACCAGAGACTCTTCCACATAGCAGGGGACACCTTGATGAGCTGATAAAGAGAGACAAGGTCCCACTGCACTAGGAACCCTCTCTGGTAAGACCTCAGATGCCAGCAGGTCCACTTCAATATCAGGATGCAGAACAAGAAAGTGTCTAAAAGGAATGAGGATGCTGAGAGGAGACTGAGAAGGCTATCTGAAATGCTGCTGGATGTCAACAGGCCAAAAGAAAGTCAGGTGAATTGCAATTTGAGACTGCCCACCATGAACGAAAGGAAACTGAAAATTTGGAAGGATGAGAATATGATATACATCCTGAAGGTCTATGGATAGCATTAAATTCCCTGGCTGCATAGCAATAATGATGGAGTATAAAGATTTAATTTTGAATTTCTCAAACTTGACTTGTTTTTTAAAAATCCTCAGGACTGTGGGCAACCTCCACCCTCTGAATTTGTTTCTTATGAAATGTAGCGGAGAAGTAACCCACAAACTACAGGTAGAAGGACAGGACAGACTGCATGTTGTAGAAAACGTGCATTGTTGTATAACTGGAGGAAGTTCACTTTTTCCTGGAAGCTGGTTGGTGAAGTAGGGATGAACTGCTATAAATGACATTACCCACCAAAGTAAGGGACATTGAAGGTCTACAGACATTGCCTACTAGATGATTCTAGCTTTTTCTCAGATCTGTAGGTGGATCTCTAACAGGTAGAGGCAGAGCCTAAAGAGGAAGGGGTAGAGTTTACAGATGAAGGAGTGGGTCCTAAACAGGAAGGGGTGGGACAAATTTAGATGGGTGGTGCCCGATTTTAGTCTTGCCTAGAGCAGCACAAAATCAAAATACACCACTGGAAGAGAATATGAGGGTACTCTGTCTGAAGGAAACATTTAGGGCACATTTACACTTTTGTAAACCGGAGGCAACATGGGTTAAAACGCATGCATTATTGCAAATTGTCAAAGCACACGGCAACACACCTCCTGTAAATGCCAACAATTGTAAATTGCACCCCAATGCGCTGTCCAGTAAAGTGTAATGTACCACGCACATCAGTACACCGCAACACACATACTGTAGATTTTGATGTTGTCGCGTCTTCTAAAAAAGGGGCATGTAAATGTCTTCATCCATCTGTGTTAACATACATGCCCCAGGAAAATGGCTTTATGGCTTAATGACTTGATTGGGAGGGTGTGGTGGGAAATGTGATCTCCAGTTGGTATTCAGGGTGATCTTTACAGTGAATAATTATACTTAAAAACGGCTCCAAGGGTGCATGAAATTAGATCACAGATGGCAAGATATTCTCCTTTTAGAGTGTTATGGAAATTTGGTTGTATCAATAAAAATGCAAAGCTGAAGTTATAAAAAAAATGGCATAGGTTCAAAGAAAGATATTCTACACATCTGATTTTTTTATTAGATATTGAGGATACTGTATTTATCAACATATTTAAAATCTTCTTTATTATATAAAAATGGTTAGCCTTTATGCACATGGCTATAATACAATGTCTGATCATAAATGCATGATCTTGCTGACAGACAGATCCTGCATAACAAAACGCAAGTATGGTCTTTAAATTTAAAATGAATAAAACATCCGACAGAGTCTCAGTCCAACACTAAGGTAAATGCCCAAGAGGGCATCAATGAACCATGCAAACTATATACACAACCCTAATAAGAAGATGAAACACTAAACACAAGTGTAAAGCAACGCAAAAGACAAATACAGAAATAAGTACACACCTGGCTGACCAGGCTCTGTTGGGTGTTTATTGATTTTACTATATTGAATCCTGTTTTGCACTTTTATAAACTTATTTTATTTTGATTGATATATGCTTTCTTCCGCAGTAATTTAGAGGATAGTTTCTAGCGCAGCACTACTTACTACTATATATTTATTTATTTGAAGTGGTGGAACATTGTTTTGTGCTTGCTGTAATATTTATTTACCTTTTTGGTAGTGCATATGATCCTTTCCATTGTCACATGCGTATATGTAGTTTTAGGTATGTACATTTGTTAATTGACTTTAGTTCTTTAGTCAGTTTATATCCATTCTGTGTTAGAGAAAAATTAGGATTTTTGTCTTACCTTTAAAATCAATTTCTTGAAAGCTGGACATGCTGAATGTGCGGGGATGAGTCACTGGTTGTTAGGACTCTTACGGGTGTTAGCTCCCTAACAACCAGGAGCCCTGAGCAGAAAGCTGTCACATTTAGCAGCATTAGTAATAATGCTGCTAAATGTTTCACTTCCCACTACAGCTGGAGGATTGTTCGACCAAACAACTATTAGTTTGGCCTTTTGGTCGAACCTCCTCAACAAGAATAAATCTACATATGCTTTGTACACAATGCAGAGGGTTTCCTTGTTATATTTTCCTCTTCTGGTCGAATGTTCTTATCCTAAAATGTTAGGCTATTTTCTCTATTGGCTGAATATTCTCTAAGACTTTAACGCTACTGGTTGAATTATCTTAAGGCTGTTAGGGAATGTTATGTTTGCTCTGCTAAAGGCAATAAATAGAATCAGACATTTCATACATTACAGGTATTATTAAAGACCTTAGTGCGAATGTCCAGACATTCACAAAGCAATTTTTTTATAGAAAAAGAATGGCTTAGGGATAACAAAGGAATATCCCTAGGGGGACAAATGAATATCCCTAATAGGTTCAAAAGACGGTTTGTGAAGAGCCGAGAGAATCAGATTCCAAAGGAACATAGGAGAGCAAATGGGAAGAGATGTGAACTACTCCCTGAGCAAAGGCCTATAAGCGGAACTTCGCCTAAAAGGGGAAGTTCCACGCTTTCCTACTCCTTTCTCTCTCCTCTGCCACAAATTAAAATTTTTTTTTTAGGGGGTGGGGGAGCGGATACCTGTTTTTGACAGATACCCGCTCCCACTTCCAGTTGGATCGCCATATGGCTCCACCGAAAGTTCTCCTCCCTAGCTAATGAGATTGATGTGCAGGGTGGAGGGGCTAATCAGGATTATCAGGTAGGAAGATGGGTTACTGTAACAAGAGGGAGTGATAGGGGCTCACAGAAAAGGAAGGCCGGCCCTGGGTTTGTGCACCCAAGCAGATTTGCCAAGTTGGGTGAAGATGTGGGGGTGGCAAGCTCAGATGTGGCAACCCTGGATGTCACTGCTATCCCTAACAGCTGGAAAGTTCTCCTCCTCCCCACCCGCAACCTCCTGGGACAAGTCCCAGAAGGCTGTGGGACCATTCACAAAGTGCTGCATAGCTCACACACATGCAGGTGTCAGCTGGCTGTAAGGAGTCACAACCAGCTGCCCAAAGGTAACATGCCAATGCCAGGGATCCAAAGACTGATGAAGAACTGGCTTGGGTGAGGATGGCACGGGATCCTTGGACAAGTGAGTGTATGTTTATTAAAAGTCAGCAGCTACAGTTCCAGCTGCCCATTTTGTACAGCACCCCAGCTGCCCATATGAAAGAAACAAAAGATCCCTGTGCTCAAATCCCAACAGCTAGTGCATGCATTTATCCATCAGGTATCCACAGCTAGCTAAAGGGATCTAACCACATATTAATACTAGAAATTCTGAAGGACCCTCTGCACACTGATATATACCCTTTCAAGCAGACTATGCAATAAATAGGACGCCAACTGCGTCAAAGTAATCCCTCTATGGCCAGTCCTACTCTGCTCTGCCTACGCAAATGCTACTGTGGGCACAATGCTAGGGGAAAAGACACAATGGGGAGAGCTACAAGGTTCAGGTCTGGGTACTGACCCAACATTACAACAAACAAAAGATCCCTGTGCTCAAATCCCAACATCTAGTGCATGCATTTATCCATCAGGTGCTAAAGGGGTGTAACCACAGGGTCAGTAGCCAGACCTGAACCTTGTAGCTCTCCCCATTGTGTCTTTTCCCCTATGCTAGCATTGTGTCCACAGTAGCATTTGCGTAGGCAGAGCAGAGTAGGACTGGCCACAGAGGGATTACTTTGACGCAGTTGGCCAGCTTAAGCATGTATTGCAATATGTGTGAACTAAATATCCCTATTTATTGCATAGTCTGCTTGAAAGGGTATATACCAGTGTGCAGAGGGCCCTTCAGAATTGCCCATATGAAAGAGCACTAAGTTGATAAGGATCAAGGCTTCTTCCCCACAACCTTGATTCAGGGGCTGTGTGGGTCTGACTAACCGAAAGAAAAAAACCCACCCACCAATCGACAGACACATTCACTCTTGTTGCTGCACTCATCACAAATGACAACTCAGGTCCCGGCTGCTAAATCTAAACAAAGGGGCAGAGCGTACACAGAGATGTCATGTCATGTGGCCATATTATGGAAATGATGTCAAGCCACTATCCCTGCCCCTTTATTTACATGGCATGTGATTTCCTGCAAGCAAATGGTGAAGCCACTGACTTCTAAAGAATTGGTGGGTGCTGGCATCTGCTGTTTTCTAAATACTTATTGACAGCAGAAGAAGGAAGCTGTCATATATTGTAGCAATAGAATAAAATGCTACTATAGGTGATGTTCTGGCTAGAAGATTCGGCGTACAGACAAATACCTAAAAAAGAAGAGTTTAATCTGAATCTGTGTTTGGACTGGATCTTTAGCTCATTCTTAGTGGTTACATGCCTAACGCTCAAATTTTTATTATTTTGTCAGGGCCCTCCTGTGAGAGCGGTTGGCTGGAATTTGAAGACCATTGTTATTTCTTTTCTGATTTTAAACTAAATTGGACAAATGCTGAGAAGATGTGTCTGAACAGAGAAGCTCATCTTGTTATAGTTAATAATGAAGCAGAGCAGGTAAACAACACTTTATCATTGTTCTTTATCACCTTTCATTCTTGCATGTTACAACAATGGTCTTTAGCCTCAAAAAGTACAAGATCAAGTCTATTGTTTATTTCATGCGAAAAACAAGTGACCAGCTTGCCTCCATTGCACCTGCATTAAAGGCAATGAATGAAAATGTCTTAAATAATGGCTGGTCTTATGACAGCTGCACAAGTTACTGCAATTCTAGGTCCTCCAGTACAGAAAGCATTACAGTCTGCTAATTGCCAATTGCCTACCGAGCACTTATACCCCCTTTCTGCCCAGGACAATTTTCAGCTTTCGCACTTTGAATGACAATTGCACAGTCATGCAACACTGTACCCAAGTCAAGTGGTTAAGGGGAGGGGTTAATTGGTCACAGGTGCTTCAGGTACTATATAATTTGCTGTAGAGCACACATTTGTGTCTGGCACTTTTTGCTGGCTGATCGCTAAAACTTTGAGTGGGAAATTGAAGGGAAAGTGAAAAACAGTTTTACTTTTGACTGCTGATGATTGCTGGTGCTTGTAGTTGTTTTATTTTCTTCTTTGGGTCTTGCCAAAAGGTTTTACTTTGTTAAATCACTTTTTCTGTCACTTTTTAAATAGCATTTTTTTCTTCGTTTCCTTGCCTTCCTTCAGTCTGCTAATTAAGGGGAGGGGTTAATTGGTCACAGGTGCTCCAGGTACTATATAACTTGCTGTAGAGCTCATTCTGAGCTTGCTCATTCTTGATTTTGCCTGTATTTTGCTTGCTGAACCTTTGACTAAGTGGACATTTGATAAGTGGAGTTAAAAAAACAGAGTGGAAAATAGGAGATTATAACAGGAGTCTACTAACCTGTAAGTGACAACTGATATTTCCTATTATTAATATTGTAACTAGGATAAGGAGTACTAGCAGGGTTGAAGGTTTTGTGCAGTGCACAGTGTGCCGTGTGTATGCAACAATGGAGCAACAGCTCCAAGATGGATACCGCTGTGACAGATGTGAGCGGGTTGCCTTTCTGAAGATCTGGAGGAGCAAGTTGCAACACTGGGCAGAACCGACAACCTTGAAAGGGGTCTTCTGCTCCCTGAGCAGGTAGCTAATGAGATTGATGTGGAGGGTGGAGGGGCTAATCAGGATTATCAGGTAGGAAGATGGGTTACTGTAACAAGAGGGAGTGGTAGGGGCTCACAGAAAGGGAATGCCAGCCCTGGGCTTGTTCACCCAAACAGATTTGCCAAGTTGGGTGAAGATGTCGGGGTGGCACACTCAGGGGTGGCAGCCCTGGATGCCTCTGCTATCCCTAACAGCCGAGAGGGCAGACCATCTGGGAGGGGTGGTGAGGGTAGTGCAGGAAGGCCTAGACAACTGGTGGTAGTAGGGGATTCTATAATCAAAAGGACTGATAGAATAATTTGTTGCCAGGATCACCTCAACCGAATGGTTTGCTGTCTCCCTGGTGCCCGGGTTCGGCATGTGGTGGACCGGGTTGATAAATTACTGGGAGGGGCTGGACATGACCCAGCTGTCTTGGTCCATGTTGGATCCAATGACAGAATACATGGAAGGTGGAGGTTCCTTACGAATTAATTTAAAGAACTAGGCTGCAAGTTGAAGGGAAGGACCTCCAAGTGATATTCTCTGAAATATTACTTGTGCCATGCGCAACTCAGGAAAGACAGGGGGGAGATTAGAGAACTCAAAGCATGGCTAAAGACCTGGTGTAAGAGGCAAAGATTTGGGTTTCTAGAGCACTGGGCTGACCTTTCATTGGGTTGCAACCTATAAGCTAGAGATGGTTAGCACCTAAATGGAAGGGGGTCTGCTGTGCTGGGGGAGAGGTTTATGGGTAGGCTGGAGGAGTATTTAAACTAGGATCGAGGTGGGAGAATTAGATTAAAATAGTGTAGACAGATCAGACAGGGGTCAGTTTTTATTGGTAGGTGGAATGGGGAACGATGGGGGGAGGGCTATGGCAGATAAGAAGGTTCCCATGTTACAAACAACCATTGGAATTGGTACCATTTGTATGAAAATAAAAAATATGCAAAATACATGTGCACAAGGTGTCAATGAATTAAAGTGTTTGTTCACCAATGCCAGAAGTCTGCCAAGCAAAAAGTGAGTAGCAAGCTTTGGCGCATGAAGAGAACTATGATTTAATTGGTATTGCTGAACCTTGGCTTCATTCGTCACATGACTAGGCCATTAATATTCCTGGCTATGTTCTCTTTCGGAGAGACAGGGTAAATAGGAAAGGTGGTGGTGTCTGTCTCTATGTGAGAAGTGATCTCAAAGTGAATGTGAAAGAGGACCTAGCTGATGGAGAGTGTGATGAGGCTGAAGCATTATGGGTGGAACTGCACATGGGGGTGCGTACTACACAGGTAATCATTGGAGTTTGTTATAGGCCACCCAGTGTTAATGAGGAAGTGGAGACTCAGCTCCTTGCACAGATCGAAAGGGCCTCAAAGGCTGAGACAGTGATAATAATGGTTGATTTTAACTACTCGGAAATTGACTGGAGTAATGGTACTGCAGGGACAGTTAAAGGGCAAAAAATTTACAAACCTACTACAGGACAATTTTATGGTACTGTTCATAGAGGCCCCAACTAGGAATGATGCTCTGCTGGTCCTGGTAATCTCAAACCATGCAGAGCTTATTACGAATGTCCATATAAAAGAACATCTGGGTAGCAGTGACCATAACATGATTTAATTTATTGTTAGCTCTAAACAGCAAGCACATAAAGGAAAAATAAAAACCCTCAACTTTAAGAGAGCTAATTTTTCCAAGGCTGAGAATGCTCTCCAAGACTTAGCCTGGGAGGGAATATTGGCATCAATGAACACAACACAGAAATGGAAGTTCTTCAAAAAGACTGTATGTGAACACACTGCAAAATATATTCCCAAGGCAACAAGTTTAAAAGGCTAAAAATCAATCCTATGTTGCTTACGGCCAAAGTTAAAAAAGCTATAGATAATAAAAAAAGAGCTTTTATTAAATATAAAAATGAAGGAATGCTATCATCGTTGAAACATTACAAAGAATATAACAGAATATGCAAAAAGGAAATAAAGGCCATAAAAATTGAAAACGAACGACAGATTGCAAAAGATAGCAGGACCAACCCCAAAAAATTCTTCAAATATATTAATAGTAAAAAGGTTCTGTCCAAGCAAGTAGGCCCTTTACAAAATAATCTAGAGTGGGTGACTGGAGACAAAGAGAAGGCAAATGTATTAAATCCCTTCTTCAACTCTGTGTATACAAAGGAGCATGGGGGAGCTATTGTCCATAATGAGCATGGTATTGACACAGCTCCAGATGATCCACATTGTAACAATTGATATGATCCAGAAATATTTAGACCGAATAAAGGTGAATAAAGCACCTAGACCGGATGGCATACACCCACGGGTTATAAAGAATTCAGCTCTGTCATTTCAAAGCCATTGTGTCTAATTTTTAGGGGCTCTTTAATAACTGGCACAGTACCACTGGGTCAAAATCTTTACAAAGGGGTCAAAATCTTTACGAAGTAAGTATAGAACTGTTAGTTTAACTTCTATAGTTGGGAAGATATTGGAGAGTTTAATAAAAGACCACATAGATGAGTTCTTGCTGGAAAAAAATATTATACGCAACAGACAGCATGGATTAATGAAAGTTGTCAAACAAATCTGCTTTCTTTTATGAGGAGGTGAGCAAAACCTTGGACAGAGGGGTGGAGGTGGACGTGGTATACTTGAACTTTCCAAAAGCATTTGACACAGTTCCCCACACACGGCTAATGTGTAAGGTAAAGTCTACGGGCTTGGAAATACTTATATGTAAATGGATAGAAAACTGGCTAAAAGATTGTATTCAGAGAGTAGTGGTTAATGATCCATACTCTGAATGGTCTAGGGTTGTCAGTGGTGTACCCCAGGGTTCAGTGTCGGGACCCTTACGTTTTATATATTTATAAACGATATAGGGTCTGAGATTAAAAATCCCATTTCAGTCTTTGCAGATGACACCAAGCTGTGCAGTGGAATAACATCTTTACAGGATGTCTCAAATTTACAAGCCGACCTCAATGCTCTGTTTAATTGGGCAACTATGTGGCAAATGAGGTTTAATGTTGATAAATGTAAGGTTCTGCACTTGGGGGCTAAGAATATGCATGCATCATACATACTAGGGGGGTACAACTGGGGGAATCAATGGTGGAGAAGGATCTGGAAGTTCTGGTAGTACACAAGCTTAATAATGGCATGCAATGCCAAGCTGCTCTTTCTGTCCAGCAGCTGGTGGTGGAGGGTCGGTGGAGAAGTGTTACACTATGGAGTCTCTGTTTTGTATGGTTCCACATGATGTGCATATATGGGCATATACACTGACACCTGTGGATGGAGGAGTAAGTGAGAGTGAAGGAGAGACCAGTAGGGGCTGTGGAACCTATCCTACCCGGAGATTGCGTGCAGGATCCAGGGTGATCCGAAAGGCGTTTTGGCCCCTGTGGGTCGCAGCGGGAAGGTGAGCGTGCATGCCTGCCATGTAGGGTTCTCATTTCACCACTTGCACCAACACAGGAGCACACATGGAAAGGCATGGCCAATTAATTTGGCCATGTAGCACTTTCTCAGTTTGTTATGGAGATTGTTATCTTATTGTGGTTTAACTAATACGGGTCATTGAACTTATCACCCTTATGTGGTAGTATTTATCCCTGCATAGGGATTCACTGAGTCTGAATTATCACATATACTCTGCTTGAGTCAATCCCTAGATGGGGGAGAATCAATACCACCTGTTTAGGTTCAATTGAACCTCTTACTTGCACCATCAACCACTTGTATATCACTCTATAGATCCGGCCATATTTAACACCATAATATGATTTATTACATTGTACTGATATATATGCTGTTCTTATTCACTGTTGTTTTATTCTTATGCATAGGGTGGTCATATCCACTTAGTAGATTTTCATATAGCGCTGCATCATTATATTGTAAAGTTGTATATATCCATCTTAAGGGGAGGTTTGGATGCTAGCTGCTCTGACATAGACTTTTTATAGCAGCGCAGGAGGACTTTTACTTACAATGCCAAGCTGCGGTTTTTAAAGCGAGCAAAATCCTCTCTTGTATTAAAAGAGGTATAGACTCCAGAGAGAGATATATCATATTACCCCGGTACAAATCATTAGTAACACCTCATCTAGAATTTGCAGTTCAGTTTTTGGCACCAATTCACAAAAAGAACATTGGGGAACTGGAAAGTGCAGAGAAGGGCAACCAAACTGATAAGAGGCATGGAGGAGCTCAGCTATGAGGAAAGATTAGAGGAACTGAATGTATTCTCTCTTGAGAAGAGGAGATTAAGGAGGGATATGATCACCATGTATAAATACATCAGTGGTTCATATAGTGAACTCGGTGTAGAGTTATTCACCCTGAGGTCATCACAGAGGACAAGGGGGCACTCTTTACATCTGGAGGAAAAGAAATTTAATATCCAAACATGGAAAGGTTTCTTCACAGTGAGAGCTGTGAAAATGTGGAATAGACTCCCTCAAGAGTTGGTTCTGGCCAGCTCAGTGGATTGCTTCAAAAAAGTCCTGGATTCTCTCCTAGATACACAGAATATAACTGGATACTAACATTTATAGGTCAAGTTGATCCAGGGAATATCCGATTGCCTCTCGGGGGATCAGGAAAGAATTTGTTCCCCTGCAGGAACAAATTGGATCATGCTTTGCTGGGTTTTTTGCCTTCCTCTGGATCAACTGTGAGTATAGGATTATAACTTTTTTTTTTAATGGTTGAACTTGGTGGACTTTTGTTTTTTTTCAGCCAGGCTAACTATGTAACTATGTAATACATGGTTTTTGCAAGCAAGGTAGGGTTGCGGCTGAACTTGGTGACCCAGAAGCAGAAAGTCCAATATGGCTTCTTTGTAGTGGATAGGGAACACTGTCTTTCCTGACAATAAGGGTTCTTGTCACATGGAACCCCAAAAAGGTTGTAAGGAGAAGAGCAGCTTTACAGTATCTCTGCTGATGACTAGTTTTATAATTAATGTGCATCTAAACACAGTAACAAAATCTTATGTATTGCAGCTTACCTTTTTTATTTTCATGTGTTGATCCTGCCAGTAACATACTTCTGTTCTAGGGTGACAACGCTCACTCGTACTGTATCTATGGAGGAGCAATGTTATCACTAGAGATGAGCGAATTATTCAAAAATTCGGTTCGGCTGATTCGCTGAATTCGCGGAATAAATTCGCTTCGAGCCGAATATATTCGCTGCGAATTTAACTTATAAAAAGGGTGTTTCTAGGCTTCAGAGAGCCTTTATATTAGTGCAGAACACTGTACCTTTAATTTAAATGCCCTTGGAGTCTGCTGGGGAAGAGAAATAATACTGTCAGTCAGTATGACATGCAGATGAGTGCCGTCGATCTTAGAATCACCGCACACTTCACTCATTTGGGCAGTCACGAGGCCAAAACCAGAGTGTGGAGCCACAGTGTGGCGGTGGAGGCAGCAGCAATGGGAGGCCGTACAGGGACCCATGACACACTCTGGACCTGGCAGCAGCATTAGGAGGCGGTACAGGGGCCCATGACAGATTACGGGCCTGGCAGCAGCATGAGGAGTCGGTACGGGGGCCCATGGCAGATTACGGGCCTGGCAGCAGCATGAGGAGGCGGTACAGGGGCCCATGGCAGAGTGGCGGAGCGTAAACAGCTAAAATTGAAGGCCATACAGAGGCCTATGTTAAAAAGTCCCCCCAGCAGCAGCGTGGGGAGACGACTATCAAGAGTCCAATGGCAGAGTGGCGGAGCAGAAGCAGCTTCAATTGAAGGCCATACACAGGCCTAGGTTTAAAAGTCCATCACAGTTAATTCCAATAACGAACTCTACTCCTCCGTGCAATCTACTTACGAGACCCTGGGCAGGTCTGGGTCCAATTTGTGGTAGAGACTGGTTTTGTTCAGCCATGCTTGAGCGAGTAATAACAGGTCTGTGCTGCCCTTTGGTGTCTGGCTTAATGCGCACAACACTGAACGTCCCAGCGTTTGTCAACGATTTGCCGTTAAGTGATGCAAACCCGCTGAACCACGTTCATGAGGAGCCGGTACAGGGGGCCATGAATCAGTATGGACCTGGCAGCAGCGTGAGCAGACGACAGAGGCACATGGCGCAGGGTGGCGGTGTAGGCAGCATTATTCTGAAGCCATACACAGGCCTAGGTTAAAAAGCGGAAGCCGTCAGCAGCGTGAGCAGACGACAGAGACACATGGCGCAGGGTGGCGGTGGATGCAGCAGTATTCGGAAGCCAAACACAGGCCTCGGTTAAAAAGCGGAAGCCGTCAGCAGCGTGAGCAGACGACAGAGGCACATGGCGCAGGGTGGCGGTGGAGGCAGCAGCAATGGAAGGCCATACAGCACCCTATCACAAAATGGAACCCACCAACAGTGTAAGGAGACCTGAAAGTGGCACATGGCGGAGTCTGGCGATGAAGTCAGCAGCAATGGGAGGCCGTACAGGAACCCATGACACACTCTGGACCTGGCAGCAGCAAGAGGAGGCGGTACAGGGGCCCATGGCAGAGTGACGAAGCGTAAGCAGCTTAAATTGAAGGCCATACAGAGGCCTATGTTAAAAAGTCCCCCCAGCAGCAGTGTGGGGAGACGACTATCAAGAGTCCAATGGCAGAGTGGCGGAGCAGAAGCAGCTTCAATTGAAGGCCATACACAGGCCTAGGTTAAAAAGTCCCCCCAGCAGCAGTGTGGGGAGACGACTATCAAGAGTCCAATGGCTGAGTGGCGATCCGGGAAGTCAGCGTTGTGATTGCAGATGCAATGCAGAGATTCTATGAGGTGATGCCGTGGGTGCGAAGAAGATCATATACCGTCGTACTTCCATCCATAAGACGGAACAACCTGCGAACCGGGAGCTTTATTGCCCTGACCCGCTGAGCAGCTTCTGGGATACCCAAGAGGCCCATGGCAGAGTGGCGGAGCGTAAGCAGCTTCAATTAAAGGCCATACAGAGGCCTATGTTAAAAAGTCCCCCCAGCAGCAGCGTGCGGAGACGACTATCAAGAGTCCAATGGCAGAGTGGCGGAGCGGAAGCAGCTTCAATTGAAGGCCATACACAGGCCTAGGTTAAAAAGTCCCCCCAGCAGCAGTGTGGGGAGACGACTATCAAGAGTCCAATGGCTGAGTGGCGATCCGGGAAGTCAGCGTTGTGATTGCAGATGCAATGCAGAAATTTTATGAGGTAATGCCGTGGGTGCGAAGAAGATCATATAGCGTCGTACTTCCATCCATAAGACGGAACAACCTGCGAACCGGGAGCTTTATTGCCCTGATCCGCTGAGCAGCTTCTGGGATACCCAAGAGTTTGGCTTCTGTGGGGAATATGGTTGAAAACTGAAACTTAAAGGCATGTTGACGGAAGGGCACCAGTGTCAGTGCTCCGGAGGGAATATAGCTTCAAAGCTGACACTTAAAGGTATATCGACGGTCAGAGACCACAGGAAGTGGAGCTTGCGTCTTAAATCGACTGAATGTGGCAGACGTGAAACGTCTACGGGCCGTATATGAAACGGGTTGTTCCTCTTTCTGCAATAAGTGTTGGAAATGGCCACTCTTTTTGGTGTGGCGTTTTGTCTATTTAATTCCGATAACGGACTCTACTCCTCCGTGCAATCTAGTTACGAGACCCTGGGCAGGTCTGGGTCCAATTTGTGGTAGAGACTGGTTTTGTTCAGCCATGCTTGAGCGAGTAATAACAGGTCTGTGCTGCCCTTTGGTGTCTGGCTTAATGCGCACAACACTGAACACTGTGTCCCTGAGTAACGATTCTGTGTCCCTGAGTAACGATTCTGTGTCCCTGAGTAACGATTCTGTGGCCCTAAAGTCTCTGTGGCCCTAACTCTGTCCCTTAATACACACAGGTCTGTCTCTCTTGAATGACCGGAGGCTAATGGAGAATTCTAAGATGGCCGCGATTTATAGCTCCACCATTACACAGTGCTGGCTGGCTGCTGATTGGCTAATGCGATCACATGTCATGAATGCATTATGGGTCAGCGCGCCTTGTCTGCGCGCCTTCCCAGAGATCCCCGCCCCATCTTCTCTGTCCATTTTCTCCGTCGCCACACATGTCGCCGCCATTTTTGGGAAAATTCGATTCGTGCATCCGAAGTTTGCTAATGTTCGGATTCGTCGCAAATAGAATTTTTCCAAATCTTCGGAACGAATTCCACTTCGTCATGTTCGATTCGCTCATCTCTAGTTATCACCTTATGACAGAAAATGTGTTAAGACTACAGTCCACCCAGCCCCCCCCTTATTCATTTCCAATATATACGGGGAAAGCATGCTATACTCCACAAAAAAATAGGCTCTGAGGAAGAAGGGACCCCCTTCGAAACGCGTCAGCTGTACTGAACACCCACTCCCCTGATGGGACTCATGTTATCTTCAAGTCCCTGTGAGGACTTACATGCCTGATTTTATTCGCTGTTTGTGAGTATATTTTTTACAATTAATAAATTTTGGTTACTGAGGTAATGCGCAAGGTTGGTGCGCTTCTTGTTTTCATTTCATTCTGCAGTGTTGATTGGGCTTCCCCAGCCTTGTTTTGGAGCCGCACAGCCCTTTATGCATTGGTGGACGATCCCTCCAGGCCTGGTTCCATCTGTTCGCCACCTGTCTGAGCCCTAGAGCGCAGGAGAATTCGTCTTTGATTTACCACAAAAAAATAAACCAGAGAGGGCTGATAACAATGTTTAAAAGCTCATTGCAGCATCATGGCTCATTACAAGCAGAAGATAAACAGATATTTTTTGCACTCATGTAATAGACACATAAATTTCAAATGCATACTTACCACATCAAGCAGGAATAAATAGTAAGAAGTTCATTGTTAGGGTTTACTTACACTTTAAAGCGGAACTTCCAAAAGGGGAAGTTCTGAATGTTTGCCTCATCCGGCGATGTCCTCACTCAAGCCGATTTTTCAATAGATTTTGGGTATAGGAGTCAGCATCTTAAAGCAGAGTTCCAGCTGAAAAAAAAACAAAAAAGTCAGCAGGTACAAAAACTGTAGCTGCTGACTTTTAAAATACAGCCTGTCCCTCGGTTCAGTGGTGTCCTCACCACTGCTGGTTTCACCAGCCGTCTTCTCTTCCTGGTGCCGGCATCTTTAGTGTGGGCACCCGGCTGTGACAGCTTGTGGCTTCACAGCTGGGTGCTCATTGCACATGCACAAGAAGCTTGTTTTTTGTTGTTCAATTTAGGGGATAAACAACTTGGATAGGGTCTAAGGGTGTATGAGATGCCCAACTTGACTTGTAGTAATAACTCTGAGGACAAACTTCCTTATTCTGTACAAAAAGGTAGATCCTGAACTTTCTACTCCAGACGGAGTGGCACAGTCTCTTAATGAATCAATAGCACGGTCTTTGTGAGGAGCACCAGGTCCTCTTTAAGTTAACACTCTTCAGTCCCCAGCTATGAAATGCCTATCCACCTAGCTGTCTTTTGAAGCTGGAGCAAGAGATTCTGGAGAAAGAGATTCCAAGACAGGCAGCACTGTCCCAGGAAGAACTGGTCAAGTATTTCATCCAGCAGCCTTCTCTCCTGTTGGCCCCAGGTGTGTAGAGGTACTCACATTGTATCCTGTAGCTCTGGGTACACTGTGTTCAGGTCTCCCATTGAGCTAGTTTCTGTCCCTATATATATACAGTTGTGGCCAAAATTATTCAACCCCCACTGAAATTGAGTGTTTTGGCCAGTTTGACATTGCTTTTGATCATTCAGTCATCTTGCTTACATTTACATTAAAGAGGCACTTGTAGGTCAGACAAATATAACATAACAGTTATAATGAAATAACCACAAATGTCTTTTCTGTGCTCACAGCATTATCAGTTTTATTCAACCCCCAAGTGACATTCAATCTTAGTACTTAGTACAGCATCCTTTTACAGTTATAACAGCTTTTAAACGTGAAGCATAGCTTGACACAAGTGTCTTGCAGCGATCTACGGGTATCTTCGCCCATTCTTCATGGGCAAAGGCCTCCAGTTCAGTCACATTCTTAGGCTTGCGCACTGCAACTGCTTTCTTTAAGTCCCACCAGAGGTTCTCAATCGGATTTAAGTCTGGTGACTGCGATGGCCACTCCAAAATGTTCCAGCCTTTCCTCTGCAACCATGCTCTAGTGGACTTGGAGGTATGCTTGGGATCATTGTCCTGTTGAAAGGTCCAACGTCTCCCAAGCCTCAGGTGTGTGACGGACTGCATCACGTTTCCATCCAATATCTCCTGGTACTGAAGAGAATTCATGGTACCTTGCACACGCTGAAGCTTCCCTGTACCTGCAGAAGCAAAACAGCCCCAAAGCATGATTGACCCTCCACCATGCTTCACAGTAGGCAAGGTGTTCTTTTCATCATAGGCCTTGTTCTTCCTCCTCCAAACATAGCGTTGATCCATGGGCCCAAACAGTTCTAATTTTGTTTCATCAGTCCACAGAACACTATCCCACAACTTTTGTGGTTTGTCCACATGGCTTTTGGCATACTGCAGTCGACTCTTCTTATTCTTTGGAGACAGCAAGGGGGTACGCCTGGGAGTTCTGGCACGGAGGCCTTCATTACGCAGTGTGCGTCTTATTGTCTGGGCTGAAACTTCTGTACCCACATCTGACAAATCTTTTCTCAGTTCCTCAGCAGTCACACGGGGACTTCTCTCCACTCTACGCTTCAGGTAGCGCACAGCAGTCGAAGTCAGCATCTTCTTTCTGCCACGACCAGGTAGCGTTTCAACAGTGCCCTTTGCCTTGAATTTGCGAATGATGCTTCCTAAGGTGTCTCTTGGTATGTTTAACATCTTTGCAATCTTCTTATAGCCATTGCCCTTCCTGTGAAGAGAAATCACCTCTTCTCTTGTCTTCCTGGACCATTCTCTTGCCTTCACCATGTTTGTAACCACACCAGTAAATGTCTAGAAGGAGCTGAGTATCACAGTCATTTTAAAGCTGCCTAATTGGTGCTTATTATGCTTGATTGCTGCTCGGTGACATCCACAGGTGTTTTCAATACCTGATGGAAAGCACCTGTATGAACCTCTGTTCTTCAGAGTGGTAGTCTTTAAGGGGTTGAATAATTGTGGCAATGAAGAAACCACATAAGAACCATTTACTACTGTATTACATAAACAATTGATGTCATTTTAGTTGCATTTGGGTAGTTACAACGTCCTTGTAGGATTTGATTCTGAATACAATTCCAAATGTACACTATAGTCCCTAAACCCCTTTACAGCATTGGGGGTTGAATAATTTTGGCCACAACTGTATATAAAGTGCAGCTCTAAATAATAATAAAATAATAAAAACAAATATATGTATTAGAATGAAGATTGATCCTTAGTAAAATCTAGATGTATAAATATATAAAAGTTCAAAAACGAAGAAATGGTCCAGGAACTCAATATAAAGATTAAAGTGCTCAGGTGACATAGAAGTCCGGTATCCGTGTAGTAGTGATAAGGCAATGCGCACTCACCGGACGCGCATATTAAATGCGCTTTTGTGTATAAAAAATCCAGATGTCATCTGATAGTGGGTCGTCCTCCCTCTGTTTGGTATGAGGCTGGTGTAGGTGGTCCTCTTCCACTAGGGGTCCCCCTATGTGCTCCTGGTAGGTGTTATCCCTCTGGGTGAGCTGGATTCCACTATGTGGCAGTAATCCATCCAGGGAATGTATCTGTGGACTAAAGTATTCCCCCAGGGGATGAGAAGGATACTTCCATAGTGTAGTAATTTGTAAAAAGCTTTATTGTGATGCATCAAGGTAAAAACACATAATGAATAGTTGCAGACAGTGATCTGTAAGGACTGACCGTCTGGTGTAGTAAGATGGCCGCCAGAGCTCTACATTGCTCCGGTGGCGTGACGTCATGGCGTGGCTCCTACTGACGCGTTTCGTGCTCAAGCACGTCCTCAGAGGGGGGTCGCCAATCACACCGTGTCGTCCGCCGTTCGTATTTATAAATATTTTCGCACATGCGCAGTAAGTAGTGGCCATATTGGAGTAGTGAAAACGAACTGCGCAGGCACGAATATCCGGGCGCCATTTTCCCTTGGTCTCCCTATGTAGAAGAACGGAACAGACTGAGTGTCTGTGTTCACTATAGGAAGGCGCTGATGTGCACATAGATAAGCTTCGGCACCATTTTTCGTTAGGTTCTATTAGATAATAGACAGAGCAGATAAATCTTCTGAATGTCTATGCTGAACTGATGATTATTATAATAAACTTGGAGTTAGCTATAGTAAATAAAAAGGGGGAAGGGTAAAAACCAATAGTAGTAGCACTTTAAAAAATATTAATCTAGTCTTACATAAAACGAGCTAAAATTAATGCGCATGTGCGAATCTAATAACCACATCATACAATAAATAAATAAAATCTCTCATAGGGGATATAAAACAATATAATGTGAGTAATGTTAATCTTCATATTTGTAAGAAACTTAATGGTATACAGTTGTGGCCAAAATTATTCAACCCCCACTGAAATTGAGTGTTTTGGCCAGTTTGACATTGCTTTTGATCATTCAGTCATCTTGCTTACATTTACATTAAAGAGGCACTTGTAGGTCAGACAAATATAACATAACAGTTATAATGAAATAACCACAAATGTCTTTTCTGTGCTCACAGCATTATCAGTTTTATTCAACCCCCAAGTGACATTCAATCTTAGTACTTAGTACAGCATCCTTTTACAGTTATAACAGCTTTTAAACGTGAAGCATAGCTTGACACAAGTGTCTTGCAGCGATCTACGGGTATCTTCGCCCATTCTTCATGGGCAAAGGCCTCCAGTTCAGTCACATTCTTAGGCTTGCGCACTGCAACTGCTTTCTTTAAGTCCCACCAGAGGTTCTCAATCGGATTTAAGTCTGGTGACTGCGATGGCCACTCCAAAATGTTCCAGCCTTTCCTCTGCAACCATGCTCTAGTGGACTTGGAGGTATGCTTGGGATCATTGTCCTGTTGAAAGGTCCAACGTCTCCCAAGCCTCAGGTGTGTGACGGACTGCATCACGTTTCCATCCAATATCTCCTGGTACTGAAGAGAATTCATGGTACCTTGCACACGCTGAAGCTTCCCTGTACCTGCAGAAGCAAAACAGCCCCAAAGCATGATTGACCCTCCACCATGCTTCACAGTAGGCAAGGTGTTCTTTTCATCATAGGCCTTGTTCTTCCTCCTCCAAACATAGCGTTGATCCATGGGCCCAAACAGTTCTAATTTTGTTTCATCAGTCCACAGAACACTATCCCACAACTTTTGTGGTTTGTCCACATGGCTTTTGGCATACTGCAGTCGACTCTTCTTATTCTTTGGAGACAGCAAGGGGGTACGCCTGGGAGTTCTGGCACGGAGGCCTTCATTACGCAGTGTGCGTCTTATTGTCTGGGCTGAAACTTCTGTACCCACATCTGACAAATCTTTTCTCAGTTCCTCAGCAGTCACACGGGGACTTCTCTCCACTCTACGCTTCAGGTAGCGCACAGCAGTCGAAGTCAGCATCTTCTTTCTGCCACGACCAGGTAGCGTTTCAACAGTGCCCTTTGCCTTGAATTTGCGAATGATGCTTCCTAAGGTGTCTCTTGGTATGTTTAACATCTTTGCAATCTTCTTATAGCCATTGCCCTTCCTGTGAAGAGAAATCACCTCTTCTCTTGTCTTCCTGGACCATTCTCTTGCCTTCACCATGTTTGTAACCACACCAGTAAATGTCTAGAAGGAGCTGAGTATCACAGTCATTTTAAAGCTGCCTAATTGGTGCTTATTATGCTTGATTGCTGCTCGGTGACATCCACAGGTGTTTTCAATACCTGATGGAAAGCACCTGTATGAACCTCTGTTCTTCAGAGTGGTAGTCTTTAAGGGGTTGAATAATTGTGGCAATGAAGAAACCACATAAGAACCATTTACTACTGTATTACATAAACAATTGATGTCATTTTAGTTGCATTTGGGTAGTTACAACGTCCTTGTAGGATTTGATTCTGAATACAATTCCAAATGTACACTATAGTCCCTAAACCCCTTTACAGCATTGGGGGTTGAATAATTTTGGCCACAACTGTATATAAAGTTATAAAATATATTATATAGTCTATATGTGCCTAAATGAAGTATGGATAGGTGTTAAAGAATCATCACACTGTGCCTAGATAGTAACAAATATTCCCAGATATGTACAAGAAATCTCGTTATACCTCTATTGGGATAGTACTAGTAAAATATACACCAATGTGATCAGATATAATATATAAAAAAAATATATATAAAGACCACTATTTTAAAATAATGGTTAGGATGATAAAAGAACTAAAATTGGAAAAAAACAAATAAGGGGCAGAGCAGGGGAGGGGGGGAAGAAAAGAAGGCGGATGTCAAATATATCTGATTTAGTCCTAATCTTATTAGAAATGGATGGTAACTTAACTGTTCTCTATGAAACAATTAATATACACCTCAATGTTGAGGCCGTTAGGTTGTAAGGAACGAAGTTCATATATCCATTTCATTTCGAGCTGAGAAACCGCCCTTCTCTTGTGTATTCCTCTCCAGTGTGGTTTAATTAAGTTGATGCCTGTAAATTTTAAAGAGGTTGGATCCTTGTTGTGAAACCTCCTATAGTGATTAGAGACTGAGTGTTCTCTGTATCCACGTTTAATGTTATTGACATGTTCTCGTAACCTGTCCCTGAGTCTCCTGGTGGTACGCCCTATGTATTGCAACTTGCACGGACATTCTAGAAGGTAAACTACAAATTTACTATTACAGGTGATGAATTTGTCAATATTATACATTTTTCCAGTTGTTTGTGACATAAATGTAGTTTGTTTACGCTTCCTATTATTGTCACATGTGCAAATTATACATTTGTTGCAAGGGTAGTATCCCTTTAAATCTTTAAACAGGGACATTTTCATGGGTGAGTCAATCACATTTGGTGCGAGGTAATGTCGTAAACTGGTAGCCTTGCGAAACACTATTTCAGGCTTCTCTGGTAATATATTAGTCAACACTGGGTCCGCTTTTAGTACCTTCCAGTTTTTGTTGATGATGTGATTAATCTCACTATCGGATGACATCTGGATTTTTTATGCACAAAAGGGCAGTTAATATGCGCGTCTGGTGAGTGCGCATTGCCTTATCACTACTACACGGATACCGGACTTCTGTGTCACCTGAGCACTTTAATCTTTATATTGAGTTCCTGGACCATTTCTTCGTTTTTGAACTTTTATATATTTATACATCTAGATTTTACTAAGGATTAATCTTCATTCTAATACATATATTTGTTTTTATTATTTTATTATTATTTAGCGCTGCACTATATATCTATATATCTATCTATCTATCTATCTATCTATCTATCTATCTATCTATATATATATATATATAGTTGTTTTTAGGGTGATATTGGTACCTTTTTTGTGCATAGCAGCTTGTTACTTATATACTAAGGCTCTTTTACTACTTTCGCATAGTTTCTGTCCCTGCTTAGAGGCTGCCCTTCCCTGGTGGACTGTAAGGTAGTGGAGCTCCCTCTGTCAGCTTCCTTATGTTTCCTGCAGTCTCCCAGCCTGGAGGCAGAACCACTTCTCGCCTGGGTCCCTTCTAAGGCCACACAGCAGCAGCTTCAGTAATCCATATTCCACTCTACCCCTGCTGAGGTGACTCCCTATATCTAGGGGCAGTCTGCCACACTTCCAGAGGTCAGACTCCCATGAATACGCAGATCCATGTCTCCACTCCTCCACCCACTAGCTTCTGGAAGGTTCCATGGACCTACAGAACCAGGTGGAGGTGATAGAGGCCCAAACTGCTTAGTCATCCAGCCTAACCTGGACTGACCTGGGCTTGAACTCTACTCAGACATGCTCACTCCAACTACTGAGTGAGCCATTAAATTTACCTAATTCTCTAGCGCCACTAGAGTGCTTCTCATAGATATAATTATGGATGAAGGGGCAATAGAGGCAACTTTGGACAACAACATTGTCAATCTGTGTCAGATGCACCAGCAGATTTAGATGGACCACTAGATCGACAAATTAAAGCAGACATTTTACAGCAACAGCTTTTTTTTCCCTTTTGGGATAAAGGTTTTACATAAACAAATAAAAGCTGATCATTATAAGTACCTCTGTCAGGGTTAAATGGTTTGTCCCAACCCTCTAATTGTCACTTTTACTGGACAGCTTGGTCTTGTTAAGGAAGCTGAAAAATATCTGACCTAAAGGGCTAGTTCGCCTTTACAAAAATTTGCCTATGTAGGTGTGATGCCCTCCTGACCCCCTAAAGGCAGTATAACACCTCCAGAGATAGGGAGCTAGCCATCATTTACCTCAGACTTGGGTCCATGGCTATAATTGGAAATCTTGAAAAGAAAATTGGCTGCCAGTCACTTTCGGTCTTTTCAATGTTTTAATGTTGAACTTGGAAAGGAGGTAGGAGCAGTGAGGGTTAGCGGTCCAAGATACCAGCAACAGATTCTTTATGGACTCTCTGAACCCAGAACAAAGTCCAGCTTCACAGTATCAGAACCTTTAATCCGACCTGGCAATACTGCAATGGTGTTTTCAGATCCACTACATCTCCCAAGTGAGTCACCAGGCCCTTCTGAAACACCAGCCTTCCTTCTGGCTCTCTCCAGCAAAGGGGCCTCCCCTGAATCTCTTCACATTGGCTTGGCTTCCTCCACTCCGAGCTGGACAGCCTCAAGACCACCTCAGCGTAGATAGGCCTCAGGGCCTAGTCACAGAGCTCTCTCCAGCAGCATCTCTCCAGGCCTCAGCCTTACCAGAGATGTACCAGTGGCCATGAACCTCCTACTGGGCTGGCTGGAAGAAATATAAATATTCATAACTTAAGCAGGACATAGATGGGTCTAAAATTGGCTGATTTTTTGGCCAAAAAAAAAATCGGCCGATTTTCAGGCCGTTAGTGGGTTAAATGGTCGGCCGTTTTTTTTGGGATTTTGGCACATTTTTTTTTACTGGTAATGCAGGTCATAGACGGGTCGAAAACCGTCCGTTTTTTTTTTAAAAAAAAAAAAGAAAAATCGGTCGTTCAATAAGCCGACGTTACCACCAACGGTAAAAATAAATCGGCCGATTTTTGTCCCATCTACGGCCGGCATTTAATTACTTCTGTCCCTGCAGAGAGCTCCGCTATTATATTTGGCATGAAAAAATATTGCGGTTGCAGCAATGTATCCATTTTGTATCCATTTAGGATACAGATGGTTTTATTCGGATACAAATAGATACATTGTTGCAACCGCAATACTTTTTCATGTCAAATATAATAGCGGACTGGAATTCCTATTCTTCGTTTCTTCTTTTTTCTTCTTCTTTTTTGTCTTTTTCTTCTTTTTTCTTCTGCTTCTTCTTTTTCATCTTCTTGCAGGCCACGGCTCATGCGCAGATTTTTTATCGGTAAAAAATGCCCATCATTGCCAGGAAAATCGGCCGATTTTTTTCTAACTTCACTTATTAAAAAAAAATGTGCCAAAACCCCAAAAAGCGGCTGACCAATTAACCCATTAACGGTGCGAAATTCGGCCTTTTTTTTTTTTTTTTTTTTCAGCCGAAAAATCAGACGATTTTTGACCCATCTATGGCCTGCATTAGTCTGTGAAGTCTCATACTATGACCTGTGGTATCAGTGACACCTACTGGCGGCAGTGAGAAATACACAACCCAACTTAGCTTAGGGAAAGCCTAAATACAAAGTATGCAATCAGTCTGAGCAGCCTACAGCCCAGCCAAAAACTAGATTTACTACCCTGATGCAGTAGATCTGAGCTCAGCATTTGAGAGCTCACTCCTGTGATGGGGAGAGGTGAGTGGTAATGACTAGGCCTCACTTAGCAACGTCCTAGCAATGTTCTGGTTCTACAGCAAGTCCATTATTGCAAGTCAATTATTCAATTTTAGGCAAATCTGCACAGTTTGTTTATATCTACAGATGCCTCTTATCTGCATAGGCAGTTTTTTTTTTATTTTTTTATAAAGGTGTACTAACCCTTTGAGTTGGCCATAGATGACTGTTTTTTTTTTTTTTTTGATCAGCTAGTGGGCTGGCCACTAGAGGGTGCTGAGAGTATGACATAAGGATGCTAAAACATACCTGTTTTTATAACTGATTTTATCTTTCATATTATCTGGAATTGGAAAATAAAATGGTTATTGCAGCCGTGGATTTGTCTATTGCTTCTTGAGAGGCAACACCTTAAACGCTGCTTTTTACCTGTATTATTTCTGTATATTGCAAATTGGCTTGACAGATTGTTGGGTGGGACTGAAATGCCACCTGTTATGGTACACATTGGTACATCTGGCAAAGTTAGAGCAAGATGGGGCGTCCTAAAGCATTATTTCAGTGACTTGCTGAGTGAACTAGCTTAAAGTGTTACTAAACCCAGGACCCTGCATTCACTATATCTGGTCTCCCAGGACCCTGCATTCACTATATCTGGTCTCCCCGGACCCTGCATTCACTATATCTGGTCTCCCAGGACCCTGCATTCACTATATCTGGTCTCCCCGGACCCTGCATTCACTATATCTGCTCTCCCAGGACCCTGCATTCACTATATCTGGTCTCCCCGGACCCCGCATTCACTATATCTGGTCTCCCCGGACCCCGCATTCACTATATCTGGTCTCCCCGGACCCCACATTCACTATATCTGCTCTCCCCGGACCCCGCATTCACTATATCTGCTCTCCCCGGACCCCGCATTCACTATATCTGCTCTCCCCGGACCCCGCATTCACTATATCTGCTCTCCCCGGACCCCGCATTCACTATATCTGCTCTCCCCGGACCCCGCATTCACTATATCTGCTCTCCCCGGACCCCGCATTCACTATATCTGCTCTCCCCGGACCCTGCATTCACTATATCTGGTCTCCCACAGTACACACAACATAGAAATGCAATTATTTTAGTAAATATAAACTGCTAAATACCTCTTTTCATCAGCAGTAAGAGCAGTCTTGTGACTTCTATCAGTGTCCAGCCCACCACTAGCTAAAGCTTGTAGGAGGAGTTTTCTTTCTGCTCTAGGAGGATGCAAAACCCCCGACTGCTGTCTGACCAGTGCTGATTGGCCCTGTGCTGATCACATGCACTCTCCCAAAAAAAAAAAAAACTCTCTAAAAATACACACTAAACTGAGCATGTGCAGAATGGCTAATGTTCAGTCTGTCTTATCAGGAGATAAGACGTGGACATTTGAACAAGAGGAGTAGCAGAGAAGTCGGGATCAAACGGCCTTTTTACACAATGCAGAGGATTAACCCCTTAGGTTCCTCAGTGAGTATAACAAGCATGCTTTACTGCATATACAGACTTATTTTACTGTTGTGGGTTTAGTAACACTTTAACCACCTGCCATCCAGTCATGGTAGATGAATGGCTGGACAGGGCCTTCCGCTCTCTCCGTTAAATGCGCGCCCTGTGATTGCTGTGCCCTTCAGGTACAGCAGATCATAAATCACAGTGCAAGGCCAATAAAATTTGTCCTGTGCAATGTGATCACTGTGACCAATCACAGCAATCACATTTATAAACAAATATTACAGACTGCAGCCTGTGTGCCATTTTTTTTGGTTGTGTTTCTCTGTTTTAAACAGTGCTACTACAGCAGCTAGCCATGTCTCTGTTCACTAGTCACCCTAGTACATTGTCATTATGGTTAATTGCTCATTGTTGTCTAGGGGAACACAAAAAAAAAGTTTACTTACCCAATCCTCTGCTTCTCCCCACAGCTAGACCGGTCCCCACAGAGCCTGCACCCCTGCACTTCACCGGTCTAGTGTCTTGACATATTCAAGACCAAAGCAGGATCCATAGCCCATCTCTAGATGTGAGACACCGAGGGACAGTCCACCACCAGACCATGGGGGAGAGCCGTCTGACGTCTGCTGGGGAAGAGGAGGATCAGGTAAGTAAAATGGTTTCTCCTTTCTCCCAGACAAAATGAGCAATTAACCCTTGCAGTGCAGGATCATTTTTTTTTTCCCCCCGCTTTCAGGACATTTTCAGGACAACTATATTTATCAAAGCATTCCAATGGGCAACAATTATAAAAACTAAAATTAAAATATTTGAGGCTCAATTCTACAGTAATAAAGAAAATTAATGAGAAAGGGATGGCTTTAAAAAAAAATGAAGTGGGAGGGACACTATTGGCATTTAAGAGGAGTGCATCCAAAGATGCAAAACAGCAATCAGGAGCTAAGGCAGAATATGAAAAACATTTTATACTAAGGAATAATAGTTTCTTGAGTCTGTATAGCTTGTTCAAAATTTTCTCTATGTGCTTTGCAGAAATTAAACCTGTTTCTACAGAAGATCGGGCACTATAACTCTGTAACATTGAACAAGAGTCAATTCATGTGTTGCAATCATACATCACTCTGTTGTTAATAGGACCTTTGGCTTTACATTGAGTGTATTACACTTAGGCCCCTTTCACACCTCAGGGATTTGTAGCTTGAAGCTCCAAAATGTTTGAGGAGAAAAAAAAAATCAATTCTCAGTGGAGATGGGTCACATCTCCACTCTTGCCTGAAGCCAAACACCTGAAGCTCAAACAAGTTCTGGAGCTTGTTTGTCACTCAAATCAGACATATTTGTGCATTTTTGAGCATTTTTAATTCCATAAAAATGAATGGAAAAGTGCGAACCATAAATTTTTGTACGTTTTTGGAGCGTTTTCCTCCTCAAATCAAAAATGTAAAAAGAAGAATAAATAAATGTTAAATAAAATAAATTCACAACTAAATAAAAGCAATCATAAATAAAAAAAAATAAAATAAATAATATGTAATATTACATAAATAAATAAATAACAACTCCTAACCATACAAAAAACTAAATAAATTAATTAATATTATTAATAAAATAATTATAACAAATTAGCAACCTAACAAAAAATAAGTGAACTAAATAATGATAGTAATTTAACAATCTAACAACAATAAATAAATAATAGGAAGTCAACAAATAAAATATTAACCCCCTAATCCAAACCCTACCTTCTAACCCTAACTCTAGTCCCAAACCCTAATCCTAACCTAACACCTAACCTTAACTCTAAACCTTTACCCTAACAAAATAAATAAATACATGAATAATAACAAATTAAATAAAAGCTGATGGAAAGCTAAAATAGCTGAAAAATAAATGATATAACGGATGATATTTTTCTCTATTGCCTATAAAAAAAACAGTCAAAGTGAAAAAAAATCTTTAAAAATGCTGTACAAAAACACAAAATTGCTCCAAAACGCACATACAAACTTACAACAAGACTCCCGAAAAAAATGCGATGCTCAGGTGTGAACACAGCCTTACTCTTATTTCTTACTCTACTTTTATAGAACTTCTTACTGGATAAATATGCTAAACAATTTACTTGGATTGGTCTGACAGATGTGGACACAGATGGTACATTTAAGTGGATTGATGGGACGGGGTTGCCATACAAGTAAGTCATGTGGATATTCTATAATTTTAGTAAAATGCAATAAATGCAGATCTGCCAGGTAAAATATAGTAATTTTAAATAAAGATAGAAATCTGTGCACTAAAGGGGGGCTCTGTATTTGACCCGGTTGCTATAAGATTTCTGTGAACAGCTTTTAAGACATTAACACATATTTGAAGAGAGCATACAATATATTTCCATTAGGCTGAAACAAGAGTAGAATTTAGAGGTCTGACCATCATAACATGCTGTCCCTGAAGAGGACTGTCATAGAATATTATTTTTTTTTCTCTCTGGTGGCATTTTGTTTTGGTGCACACATGAAAAACAGATTTGTGATCCTTTCTTTTGAAAAATAAAAGTATCTTTTCTTTACAACATTATCCTTCAGATTACTCAATGCATTAACCTCATTCACATGTTGGGGTGTTCAAGGGAAGGGGGGGTATATGCAATTTTAAAGGATTATTATGAAATTTTTTTTACAGAGCTCTGTTTGGTTAATAATGTAATGTTAGAGTTCAGTATATGAATTCATATTTTTACTCCCTCGTTTATATTTTTTCAGATTTAATAGCAAACTAAGGTCCTATTCACATGGGGCAATGACATGCTCAGGTGTTCCAAGCATCCCTACGCCGATGTCCAATTGTTGTCTATTGGGACATGCAGCCACTGTGTCCCAATATGGCATGCGGGTGTGGGTCCCCAAATGCAGACAGCTACATGCACCCCCATGTCATTGGAAGTATACAATCCAAACACACAAATTCCAGCATTAAAAATGGCTGTGTGTATAAGTGGGTGCTGCAGTGACTGTTGGCTGGAACTGAACAGAATCAGCAAGAGAGCATGTCACCAGCACACCGAGGATCACCAATATCCAAAAGTTTTAATGAATGATCACAGCAATGAAACGTTTCGGAGTCTCGCAGGACTCCCTCATCAGGCATGTGATGATGGAGTCCTGCGAGACTCCCAAACTTTGCCTTTCTGTAACTATGTGATCAATCATTAAAACTTTTGGACCCATGTTGGTGATCCTCAGTGTGCTGGTGACATTCTCCCTTCCCATGTCATATTGGGACACAATGTCTGACTCTGTGCAGCAGTGTGTCCCAATAGACAACCATGGGACATCGGCACATGTGCATCCCCTTGCTGGCAGAACACAACCTGGCATGGGTCATGCATGGTATTACCCCATGTGAATGGGGCCTAAGCTTTCCAGAAAAAGTGACAATGAGAAGGGTTGGGCCAAACATTAACACTACCAGAGGTGTTTCCTAAGCCAGGTGTTTTCTTCAAGAAATATTTTTTGTGAGTCTATTGCAAGGCTTCTTATCTGGAGATCCTGCCAGTTAGAGCACTTCCTGTTGCAGACTGAATAAACCCCAAGCCAATGCCTTGTAATTGGTAGCAGCATTGTCAATATGCCCTATGAACAAGGACATTGCACAGAGTGGCCTCTCACCTCCTCTTCTGGGGTCCCCAATGGCATTCTCCGCTTCTCCTTCCCTGAGTGTGCCCCCATAGCAAGCTGCTTGCAAGGGGGCATGCATGCAGGCATGCTCCCAAACTGGGCTGTGCTTGTCCATAGATACACACAGAGCACTTGTCCCTGCCCCCCGTTTACAGCATTTGTGAGAATACAGCACTGTTGCAGATGGGCATAGTGCTGGATCAAGGGGGGGGGGGGGGGCGGACAAACAGCTAGTGAAAGGTTTTTTGTTTTTATTTTTTTTACTTTAATGCAGGTAATGCATTAAGGTAAAAACTTTTTTTACCTTTTAAAACTACTTTAATTCTTCTTTAAAAAAAAAAAAAAGATTACTCCTGGTAATGGTTTAGTTTGTCCCAGTCTGCATTTAAATCCAGAGGAAAACATAAATAAGTATCTGTATAGTAAGGGAACATATACTGAATACTATCATTAAACGAAATCATGAATTAGGCAAAAAGAGTGTATAGAATACTTTATTTTTCACCATAGTTGTCCTTTTATACAGTGGGTCACAACCAGGGGCTCAAGAACTACATGTGACTCTCTGTCTACCAGATTACTTTTTATAAATGTCCCTTCTGTATGAAGCCAATCAAAGGTTGTCTTCTTTGTAATATTCATTAAAATCATTTACATACTTTGAATGGCTAACTTCTGCCATTGTCGTTGAATAAGAATGCAGGTTAGAAAAGTTGGGGATCTGTGCTGTAATTTCTTTCGTTCTTCCCTTGCAGTTATTGGGGAAATGGAGAACCAAATGGTGGAACCAAGGAGAACTGTGTTTGTCTGTTTAGAGAAGGAAAATGGAATGATTATGGCTGTCATATAAATAGTAATGCCATCTGTGAGAAGAGACTGCTATGATTATAATTTCCGCTCTGTGGAATACGAACACCTCTGGGGACTTTGGAAATATATCCTGCATCATTTGTTGGTCCTTTCCAATGTTAGCAATGGCTCGATATGCAGCTTGAAGAATTTTGACTTAACCATAATCATGTATGGTCGTTCAATGTTCCCAAAGCATGGAGTTATCAAATATGTTATCAAATATATAATTTCATTTAACTATGAAAAAATGCCCTACCTGAAATTCTTCTGTAAATCACAGTTTCTCAGTTTGTAAGGTTAGGTTTTAAATATGTTGAACAGTAGCAGTCATACTTTACTCTATTCACCGTGTGGCTTGATTAGGCCAGTACAACAAATTAGTGTCATCCATTAAACTGTGCAGTTGTCACAAATTTCACACAATTTACCCCACTCTAAGTTTTGTGTAATCCCCTGCATTAAGAATTCAAAGATTATCCCACACGGTCGTGGGAGTGTACTTCCTAAAGTTTGTTCCATGTGACTTCTCACCTTTCAGTTTCTGGTACCATTAATCCCAATAAGTGCCAGTGTCACAGATACCCTTTAGTGACCCCCTTTTCCTCCAGGGGGCCAGGATTGGATTGGAAAATGAAAACATGACGCTGCAGCCAACATATAGTATAAGTGTGTAGAAACCCGTAAAGTTCTTCCCTGCAGTTTCCAATAACCTCTTGAAACATTGAGGCGGTTGTACATACTTTCACATCATCTGTAGAGGAAAATCAGTATTTTTTATGCTGCCTTAAAATGAGCCCTTGCTGTTTAACCATGCCCACTCACAATAAGTTATGCCCACTTTTCATAATATAATTTGCAAAATGTTCCTACAATTTAATTTCCTCTGGCAGGCCCAGGGTACCCCAGTCTAACACTGCTGTCCACTGCTCAATGCAATTTGGTATCAGCCCTCTGAAGAAGTGCGTGCGCCCGAAACGCGTTAGAGGAGGCAAAAGACGCCGTGACATCACGCCACCGGAGCCATGTGGAGGCCCGGTGGCCATCTTACTTTCTGGATGGTTAGTCCATGTGCCTGTCACATCAGATGTCACATCTCTTAATGCTGTTTTTACCTGGAATTTGCAAATTCTTTTATACTATTTCAATAAATTGAGTATTACTTACCTTACTACACTATGGGCATTCTTTATGGTCTCCTGTGTGGAGCCTTTTATTTCTAGAGCCCATCCTGATCCAGCCATCCATCAGCATCCTGAGAGGGAGTTCCTTAAAGCTGACACCCACCCATCCATCCCTTAAAGGGATCTCTGGGCAGCTGGATCCAGTATTCCTGAGTATTCCTGACAATACCACCACACCTAGAGGGAGGACCATTCCTGGAGTAGGATCGTTTCCAGTACCTGAAAGGTACCTCTACATATTTTTATACAATGCGTATTTACTTAACGCATATGGGTGAGTGCGTAATTCTACTACACCTTTGGAGCACCATCAGTTGGATTCTACTTGTCACCTTTACATAGATCTGCATTTGCTGATACTTTGCACATTTTTACGGACATTTAATAGTGATTTATTTGTTTTAGCGCTGCACTTATTTATCTGTTATGCAGAGCTACCAGAACAGGAGGAAACAACGTGGGCCTGAAACCCTGCCCACCTCTCCATCTTCTGACATTAGCCACATCTACACATGGTACACAGGCCATCCTATATCTTCAAAGAGACACATTTACTTTGCTCATGCAAGGAACGTCAACCCACCTCTACAGTTAGTTAAGGCTGCCCAGGTTGGGAAAGGGTTAACTGTGCTTAGACTCTTTCCTGAGCTTTTGAAGTCCTGTTCCCTACTGTAAGCTACATAAATACAAGGAGAGGGCTCAAAGCTCTGGCTCTCTTCCACATGGGATTTCAGAGGAAGCACTGCTGCAATATGTAAGCCTCCCTGGAGCACATGGCAGCTTTCTGTGTCAATTGGCTGGGATTCTGCCTGGACCAGGAATCTACCATCACTGGACATTTGCTGCTTGGACTTTGCATCCCTGGAAGGTATGAACCTGGTAACCTGCATTAGTTAGGACTGGATTCTGTTTCATGTGTGCTGTGCTGTTGAACTGTGTTGCTGAATCTTCAGTAAAACTGTTAAATGTTTCAAGCCTGGTCTGAAGTTACTATAAAGGGGTGCATGAAGATTTCTGGCATATGAAAGAACAGGACCTGTAAAACACATATGGGGTATGAAGGCAAGGGGTCCACTCAGCAGAAGGTGTGGAGAAAGAGTAGTTGCCACGGGTAACCAAGGACTGGTGTAAAGGTTCAGCAGTCTATCATGAAGCATAGTACCTAGTGTAGGTGACAGGTCCTCTGGTAGTGAGGGGGTCGTTGCTCTAACTCTCACTCCAGTAGCCAGTTCCCCAAAAGTTTAGGACCAAACTCTCATTACAAAGACCCATGGCTTAGTCGCATGGTACAGGAGAGCAACAGAAGTTAATTAAGTGCATGCATGAGGTCTACGCTAGGAGCACCGCCCTAATGTTGATTTCACATGAGCATGGTCTCGCCTGGTCCTGGGCATTGACAAGCATGTACATTGGCTAAAGGTACCCCTACGTGTATGGGCGAAGGTGGCTCCATGCACACATGCATTCAAAAATACTTTATCACACAGGAGGTGTGTAGTACGTTCTGTCCTTCTCCCTTGCTGCCACATCCCCTTGCACCTCCTGCTTAACACCAGCTGTCAAAATGAAAGCAGGGATTTGATGGGTAAATACAGCAGCTGTAGAAGCTGCTGTAAATAAAATGGACCATCTGATACACTGTCTATAAGCACTGTTCATGTTGGTTATGTGTTAGAGAAGACACTGGTAGTGATAGCAGAATTCAGGCTTTACTTGTGTGGCTTAAGTTACAAACATACAGAGCACATTTCAGCAGACTGTATAACAGACACATTACTTCCTGAAGAGATGATAGAGAAGAAGAAAGAAGCAGCAAGTTTTACACATACACAACTAGTGACCTTTAGCGTACAGTGCCATCTACTGGTCAAGTGATATTACCACAGAATACTGTATGTAGTACATTATAGTACATGCTGTTGTATTCCCAACACCCCTTCTCATAATTATATGACATTTAGTCTCTTTTGTAGAAAACAATGACGTTCCCTTGGCAAAGGTTTGGTGAGTGCGTCTGCAGTCATCTCCTCTGATGGGCAGTACTGGATGTCGATAACCCCTTGTTCTTGCATGTCTCTGAGCAGATGATATCTTACATCAATGTGATTGGTTCTTGGGTTAATCTTCTCAGAGTGTGTAAGCTTTATGCATCCCTGATTGTCTTCAAAGATGGGTGTGGGTTGTGACCTATTCAGTCCCATGTCTAGTAGAAGTTGACGAATCCAAATGGCTTCTTGACATGCATGTGCTGCTGCTATGTATTCCGCTTCAGTTGAAGAGAGTGCAACAGTCACTTGTTTCCGATGGTTTTGCGACCGGGAGGGAGTTCTGTTAGTGACCAAGTTTTATTTTATTGAAGTGATTTTATTTCTTCTTCAACTGCTTTTCTCCACTGATCGGCTTCCCTTCTCGGCAAAGTTTCTATGTCTTCCCAGGATGTTGGCTCCTGTGTTTGATGTGTTTTAGCAGCGTATGATAACCTGCGGGGTGGTATCCCTTTTGTCATTCGAGAGGATCTTCTGATTTCTTGTTGTTCAGTGGATTCTATTGGATCGTTGATTGTAAGTTCCACTTCTTGTTCTGGCTCTTGTCCTGCTTCGCATGGGTCAGTGTCTCTTGCCGATTCAGCGCGTAAATCCTCTCCACATTTTTCAAAAATTGTATTATCTGGTTCTTCACTTTCATTAAAATAAACACTGCGGCTTACTGTGACCTTGTTGGTCTTTGGACAAAGGATTCTATATCCCTTACTCTGCTCACTGTAGCCAACCAGAATGCCTTCTATGGCTTTGTTCTCCAACTCGGAGCGTTTCTGACTTGGAATGTGGGCATATGCTTTACAGCCAAATACTCTGATGTGTCCTACGTTAGGTTTTGATCCATTCCACCCCCAACAGTTCATGTTTTCAGGATTTCCATTATTTTGCACAGGTGATTTGATCAGTTTCACTGCCTTAGTAATTACCACAGCTGTTTCATCTGAGGGAAATCCTGAAAACATGACCTGTTGGGGGTCCATGAGGACTGGAGTTGAGAAACACTGCTATGGTGGAAGTTTTGAAGAAGCTGCCAATAATCATGAACTGGCATTCTGCTTAGTTATCATAGAAACATTATGGGTTCATTGGATTGTGTGCAGCTTTATCCCAGGCTATAAGTCACAAATTTGGAAAAGCTGCAAGGCTTCCATTTAAAAAATGCACCTTTGTTTCAGGGGGTGGCACTTTAGGGTTTTCAGTTACTTTGGGGGGTATATTTATTTTATGTTGAAAGGTCTTTTTTTCAGTTTCAGTGTTTTGCATGGTTTTGCAAATCAACATAAGAAAACAAAAGCAAGCATGTAAATCACCCACACACGGGCTAATCAATGATCAGGTATTACAGAATAATCTTGTGTATTAAATATACTCATTAACCCATAAATTTTGAATAAATGTGCAAAACACAAATAAAATTCTATTTGCAAAGCCCCAAACCCTACACAGTCCATAAACTCAAAACCAATTATAATAACATAAAGTCCATGAATAGTGAGAAACATTTCATAATCCACCATTCCCACTGCCAAGTGTTCCACCACCAATAGTCAAGGTGCTTTGCTCACTCACCAGATGCCAATGACCCACAAGTAAAGTCATATAGCGCTCTGTGGTCACCCCAGCCATACAGGCAGGGGCCGGAATATGCTGGGTAACGTCCCATGCTTTGATTGTAGCCTGCATGGTATCGGTAAGAGGAAAGTCAGCTCCTGAGCCTCAATATAACAGAAGTTACAGGCTTTTATAGGAGCCTAAGACTGCTGCCTCTAGCACTGTGGTTGACTAGCCATCGTCCCCAAGAAGCCATCTGCGGGCAAAAATACCCTGCCCCGCTAAATAGTATTTGTAGAGGTCCATAAGTGCAAGGCCTCCCTAACCTCAGGGCTCCTATAACACCTTCAGGCCAACCCTAGAAGGTGAGGCCCCCCAAACAAAGGAGTTGAATAATCCATTGACGCACAGAAAAAATAACAAGGGATCCCAGTGAGGGAATTCCTTAAAAAATAGAGGAAGGATCCTCATTTTGAAAAGATTAATACACCCCAGCAGGGACAGCGGAAGATCACGCCACAACGCTATCTTGGATTTTAGAAGGTCAATCAGGGGTAGTAGGTTCACTGTATAGAGTCCTTAACATTAACAGATATTGGAAAGCGTAGTATGCCACACAATGTTAATGCAACGGTTTATGAAACACATTTCAGTAAAAAATACACAACCATTAATTTTAGGGCACATATATGTATATACTGTATATTACATTATGTATTACATTTTGGTAAAATATTAAATATGAGGTTTCACCAAGTAAATAGATACCCAACATGTCAAGACTTAAAACTGCTTGCACCTGGGAAACAGCAACAAACTTTAGTACTCTACATTTTCCTTAGGTAACCTTTTAAAGGCCCCTGCAGGTCATTAGAAACCATGTATAATAGGCCTAGAATTATTGCTTTGACTTCAGCATGCATGTTGATATGTAACATATGTAGCGCAATTGACGTTTTCATGTGTAGACTCCATTCCCACCTGATGGCAAACAGTCAACTTGTCAGAAATACACACACAAGTGTGTGTACAACTCTCCCCAAAGCCACCAATATACTTCAGTAAAAGGGACACTAAACAATATCCTTATTCACTAAAAAAAATCCATACACATTCACTATACACTATATTGCCAAAAGTATTGAGACACCCTTCCAAATCATTGGATTCAGGTATTCCAATCGCCTCCATGGCTACAGGTGTATACAATCAAGCACCTAGGCATGCAGACTGCTTCTACAAACATTTGTGAAAGAATGGGTGGCTCTCAGGAGCTCAGTGAATTGAAGCAAGATAGGTTGCCACCTGTGCAATAAGTCCATCCGTGACATTTGCTTGTTACTAAATATTCCACGGTCACCTGTTAGTGGTGTTACAACAAAGTGGAAGCAACTGGGAACAAAAGCAACTCAGCCACCAAGTGGTAGGCCACGTAAAATGGCAGAGCAGGGTCAGTGCATGCTGAAGTGCACAGTGCACAGAAGTCGCCAGCTGTCTGCAGAGTCAATAGCTAAAGACCCCAAACTTCATGTGGCCTTCAGATTAGCACAACAACAGTGCATAGAGAGTTTCATGGAGTTGGTTTCCATGGCCGAGCAGCTGCATCCAAGCCTTACATCACCAAGTGCAATGCAAAGCATCAGATGCAGTGGTGTAAAGCACGCCACCACTGGACTCTAGAGCAGTAGAGACGTGTTCTCTGGATTGACTAATCACGTTTCTCTGTCTGGCAATCCGATGGACATGTCTGGGTTTGGCGGTTGCCAGCAGAACAGTACTTGCCTGACTGCATTGTGCCAAGTGTAAAGTTTGGTGAAGGGGGGATTATGGTGTGGGGTTGTTTTTCAGGGGTTGGGCTTGTCCCCTTAGTTCCAGTGAAGGGAACTCTTAAGGCATCAGCATACCAGGACATTTTGCACAATTTCATGCTCTCAACTTTGTGGGAACAATTTGGGGATGGCCCCTTCCTGTTCCAACATGACTGTGCACCAGTGCACAAAGCAAGGTCCATAAGAACATGGATGAGGGAGTCTGGGGTGGAGGAACTTGACTGGCCTGCACAGAGTCCTAACCTCAACCTGATTAGAACACCTTTGGTATGAATTAGAGTGGAGACTTCTAGCCAGGCCTTCTTGTCCGACATCAGGGCCTGACCTCACAAATGCGCTTCTGGAAGAATGGTCAAACCTTCCCATAGACACCCTCCTAAACCTTGTGGACGGCCTTCCCAAAAGAGTTGAAGCTGTTATAGCTGTAAAGGGTAGAACAACTCAATACTGAACCCTACGGACTAAGACTGGGATGCCATTAAAGTTCCTGTGCGTGTAAAGGCAGGCGTCCCAATACTTTTAGTAATATAGTGTATGTAATGGAACTGGACCCCAACTGCACTAGGGTATTTCCGTTAGACTCCTGCTTCCCTGTCTGAACACCATCCAAAGACCTTACCGCTGATCATACAGGAAATAGACAGCACCAGACTCTCCTTAAGACAGGAAGTGGACTGCTTTATTTTAACACAACCAGGAACAGGAAACACATCAGCAGGCCGCCCCATCAGGGGGAAGGGCTGCAGGAAACACCCCCCACCAAACCAAGACACAGAACAATGGGATGCAGCACATGGCAGTGACCAATGACCAACCCCCACAGCAATACACAAACATTACATCCCATAATAGTTTGCTAGAACAATGGGATGCAGCTGCATGGCAGAGAACAATGAACAAGGGAACAACCACCTGGCAGTGAACAATGGACAACCCCCCACCCCACCTATACATGTCTACACTATATCAGGACAGACCACCCTGTACCCCTAACAGGCACAGGGTGGATTACACATAAGAGGAATTTGGGGGGATGATACAGGGATCCCCCCACCATGGCCCTGTGATATGTTTTTCATGAAATTGTTTCTTGCTGTGTTTTTCTGCTCTCAAACCTCTTCTTTTCCCTTCACTTCCAATTAGTTTGGAATGAGCAGTACACAACAGCTGTGGTCATGTGAACTGCTCTGTGCACACTACAAATCACATATTCCATCTCGAGAGCAAGAAACAGATGGTAGCTATGTATGTACGTACAATAGGTCCATGAAAAAAAAATAGCCACCTCTAGCAGGAACTCGGTTTACACAGAAAAAAAAAAATTGGAAAATTAAAGGAGGCTGAGAGCAATAAAGGGGATTTTTTTTTAGTTAAGAATATTAACTTAAATCAGATATATTTTTTTAAAACCAGAGTTCAGTGTCACTTTAATCCTAGGTAGGTACAATTTGTTTTACCTAAACCACAGTTAGTGTAGGTTAGTTAATTAGGTAGGATAATTCATACTTATTATTGTTAAAATCTGCTGTCAATATTTCAGGTTTTAATTAGGGGAGAAATTTTAGAATCTAGGTGAAACCCGTCCATTTGACTGAAGAACATTTACTGATACTCGTGCAGATGCTTAGTATTTGCATCGATAACGATACCAGTATCGGTATCTGTGCAGCCCTAGCTAAAGTGGAACTTCACTCTCTCACTCAAAATCGACTATTTTTAATCATTATGCTGCTAGCATTAGTAAACAGATAGGAAGGTAGATTATATTTACTTGTTTTAAACTTTTTTTTAAATTTCTTTAGTTACTTCCTTGTTTTCAGACTTAAGCAAACATTGTCATATATCACAGGAGTCTTCAAGAGGGGTTTTCTCAGGTAAGCACAAACTCCTGCCTGTATGCCTAGGCTAAGGGCAGATGGATTTCAGGAAGTAAAGGCTACATGAATAATCTGCCCTTACTCAAGATGGCCACTGCCAGAAATGCTAGGGGGGTGATTTTCAAAGAGATTTCTCAGCAAAATAAAGCACGGAGACATGGATGGATTGGGGGGGGGGGGGTTGGTTTACATATTAAAAATGAATTAAGTAGGATTTTTTGTTTGTGGTGCTTAGATGCAGTGTAGTTCTGCTTTAAGTTTACATTTTAAGGGTTGTAATAAAGCCTAGTTCCAGTCAAATATATTTTGTGTTTTTTTTTTTTTTTTTTTTTCGGATAGGGTGGAAAAAAGTTTCAGGATTGTATTTCTACCTATGACACCAGTGGGGAGATTTTTTCTTTTTTCCTGTTCCTGCTCCCTCTTCCTGTGCCTATTGCCTTATAGCCTGTCCCTGTCCCAGAAGCAAATATAGGTTTCCTTTTCTCCTAATCTAAAGCATATCCTAATAAATCACCTTTATATGTGAAGCCACAGTAGCCACCGTTGGTGGAACCTTGTCTTGAAGAGTCCTGTGATTATATATACGCCCGTTCTTAACCTCGGAAACCACTAAGCAACTTTTTCACTCCCTTGTTCTATCTCGCCTTGACTATTGTAACTCCCTCCTCATTGGCCTACCTCATCACAGGCTATCCCCTCTTCAGTCTATCATGAATACTGCTGCCAGACTCATCCACCTTACTAACCGTTCTGTATCTGCCACCCCTCTCTGCCAATCCCTCCACTGGTTTCCCATTGCCCAACGGATAAAATTCAAAACATTAACAATAACATATAAGGCCATTTATAACTCTGCCCCAAATTACATCAACGATCTTGTCTCCAAATATCACCCAAACTGTCCTCTCCGCTCCTCGCATGACCTCCTACTCTCTAGCTCCCTTGTCTCCTCCTCCAATGCTCATCTCCAGGACTTCTCCAGAGCTTCCACCATCCTCTGGAACTCTCTACCCCAATGTATCAGACTATCGCCTACTCTGCTCACTTTTAGGTGATCTATGAAAACCTATCTCTTCAGGGAAGCCTATCCTGCTCTCAGCTAATAATGGAATCTTCTACTCTTCCTACCAGTCCATCCCCCCCAGTTATTACCTTTTGTACCACTAACTCCTCCCTCCTAGATTGTAAGCTCCAAGGAGCAGGGCTCTCCTAACCCTCTTATATTGAACTGTATTGTTGCTGTATTGTCTCCCTTTATATTGTAAAGCGCTGAGCAAACTGTTGGCGCTATATAAATCCTGTATAATAATAATATTATATATGAATAGTTGTTAGTCAATAATCCCTGTGTTCTAGACATTTTACCGCATAAACCTTCTACTTGCGATTACTTAAAGTTCCTGAAAATCTTTCGTAAGTTCCTAAAATCTAAAGTTCAGTTCTGAAAACTAATTGTGAATGCAGAACAGAAAAGAGCAAAGAAGACACATGCTGCACAGTGCACAGGATTAGGTTTTTCAACTGTGTACAATGAGGAAAGCTGAAGATTTCAAGATGAAATCAGGTAATCAAGAGATAAGGTCACCTCTCCTTTCATTAGAGAGCTGCCAATTATTCTTTATTAATTGTATTATTATAACAAGGACACACACTACCACAGTATGTTGTTTAATATTTTGTTTAGTCATCATTTCAAATGTACCTTAGAATTTAATACTGTTGCAGATAATGTTATACTATTCAATCCGATTCCCAGTCAAAATATTCCAGATTCTGCTGATATGGGTTGAGTTTGGATCTGGGGTGAGTCCAGATCCATCAATTTCCAATCTGTTCTGCTTAAATGGAATATATGGGTGGGAGCAACAGGAATTTATGAAGATCTGACCCATATCAAAATTGTGCAAATCATTTGCATCTTATAGCCTTTCTTTTTAGTTAAACTGGCCATACACTAGCAGAATTCCATTAGAAATATTTTTTATTAAGAACGTTCATTCACTTTTCTAATCATTAGGGGTGTTAAATTGACATTCATTTTAGACCATAGTGATGAGAAAATATGAAGGAGCAAGATGGAAATTTCTAACAGTGAATGTGATTTTTGTTAGGGAAATCATTTTCATTCCAAAATCAAATGTTAAAGCAATTAAAAATGTAAAGTTTTTTTGAATGACATTTGTAAAGTCCTTGAATGTACTGAAATTTTTCATATAAATGTTCGGACAAATATTTTTACGAATGTCTGTTCGAAAATCTACTAGTTTATACCCAGCCTTAGCCAGTAGATAGCATAACTTTGAAATCCTCTTTTGTCTACTTTACCAGTTTTTTTTAATGGTATCACCTTATTTTGCTTGCTACGAGTTGAATCCCAATTTATCCAATCTAGTTTTGCTCCATCCTCTATAATAAAATGTCAAAAACCAGACAATAAAAGGTTTGATGGTATTTCCAAAAATGTAAAAGTTTTGATACATTTATTCAATTGTAAAAAGCTAAATATTTATCACCATAGCATTCAGTGATACTGTTCTGTTTGGACTTACAATGCGCATGTCAGGACTAGGGATGAGCTGCCGAATTTCAAATGTTCAGAAGCCTGGGTAATGGCCAAGTTAAATGGGTGTTTTATTGTGCCAATCTTACGGCTGCAGTCAGAAGTGAAACATTTAGCAGCAGTTTTACTATTGATGCTAAATGTGACAGCTTTCAGCTCAGGACTCCTATTTCTTAGGAAGGTGGTGGCTGCCAGCACCCTGACAACCATTGCCGTATCTGTGCTCGGCCATTCAGCTGTCAACTGAGGATTCCAGCTGACGATTGAATGTAAACAAAGCGGTTGGGATAGTGCATACTATGCAGTCCATATCACACAAGGGGCAGAAAAAAATCAGCACAAGGGACAATACTTACATTTGATGTGAAGTGTCCCTTGTGCTCAGGATTATGCAGCATATAGCCCTATCTACAAAGTGTAGTATCAGAAATATGTAACATAGTTCCCAGTACACAGAGTGCAGTGGTAAAGAGTATGTAATGTGCAGTAGAGCATACAGAGTGCAGGGCTCAGGAGTATGTAACAAAAAACCCATTGTACAGATTGCAGCATTCAGGAGTACTGTCGTGAGCCATTAACCTCCCTAGCGGTCTGATTATGTCAGTATTTCTGTGCTCAAAGTGGTACATTTTTTTGCATGGAAATATGTTGTTTTTTCATTATAGGCCTGTAATTCTTAGGAATAACTCACTGAAATCTGTCCGAACAAGAGTCTAGTAAACATCCGAGGTATGAAAAAATTTGAAACACAAAATCATAAATTATAATATAATAAATAATCATAAAAAATAATAATATAATAATAATAAAAATTTAAATTCAATAATATCATCAAACCAAAAACACTGAAATTTGAAATAGAGCGCCAAGTTTGCACATCACTGAGCTTAGTTGCAAAATCGTTTTCAGTGTCTGCTGACGAATTTCCCCCACGAATCATTATCACTCAATTCTGCAAGTGGTTCTGATTTACTATCGCTGTTCTCTAGCTGATCTAAACCCGCTTTTGACATAAAGGGACGCTTTTTGGACGCCATGGACGCTTCTCATTTTCCAGGCAGAAAGAACAGTAAAAATGCAGGCAGGGCACAGGACAAAGCACTCGGGACAAAATGTATGTGAAATGGTTTGATACAGTAATGTTATACTATCAGATTTTAGTGTATTCAGTGAATGTCACTTTTAAATTTTTTTAATTTCCTGCCGGTTCCGTCCCCCGTATGTCCCGTATGTACTGACGGTCACAGGGAAAGGTAAGTGCAGAAGAGATCCCTGAGCAACGCTGCAGTGTATTCCCGAGTGTGGCTCGGGGTTACCGCTTTTGGTACTGAGAGTTAACCCCAAGCTACACTCGAGAATTCCTGCCAGGTAGGTTAATATGTAAAATATGAGTGTAAGAGGTATGTAACATATAGCACAGCATACAGAGTATAGTAGTTCTGAATATGTACCGTAGAATGTATGTTACAAAACCTTACTGCTGCACCCTGCATGCTTTGCCATATGTTACATACTCTTGGTAGCTGAACTCTGTATGCTTTACTGTCCCTTAGCAAATGTCCCTTGTTCTCCCCAAGCATAAATCCCCCGTCACTCAAGTCATCCCCCTCTAAAGTATCCATCGAATACTCACCTCTGCACAGTTCTTTGCTCACCTTTGCGCACCCCCATTCACAGCACACCTCTGCAACCCTCATCTACAGCTCACCTGTGCACACCCCCATCCATAGCTCACCTCTTCTTTCCCTGTCCAAAACTCACCTCTTCTCCCCCTATCCACAGCTCGCCTCTTCTCCCCTTATTCGCAGTTCACCTCTACTTCTCCCCCCTTAGCACCACCCCATACACAACTCAGCTTTGCATCCCCTGTCAACATCTCACCTCTGCACCCCTGTCCACAGCTTATCTGTGTCCCCTTCCACATTTCACTTCTGCACCCCCATCCTCAGCTCACCCCAATTCACAGCTCTCACCTCTACAACCTTCAATCTTTCACCTCTGCACCCTCAGCTGCCCCCACAGCTCTCACATCTGCACAACCTACTCCCCCCCAACCTGCCCACCCCTCCACAGCTTTCACTTTGTACAACCTGCCCCCTATCCTCCGCAGCTCTCTCCTCTGCACAAATCCCCACCCCCCCTCCCCTCCCCAGCTCTCCTTCCTGCTACTTTCACCACTCAAGTCAAGTATATTACTGCTGGAAAAAGATTAGATGTCGCAACAAAGACTAACTAAAATTTATTTTTTTATCAAACTGCTTTTAATGCAAGCAATAAAATGAAAGTATAAATAAAACTCTATTATACTTGTAAAATATAAAAATATGTGGCTGACACTGTATTTGAGAATCGTACTACTGTGCAAAACCCTATAACAGCTTAAAGGCATCCCCCAAATACGTAAAGGATTGGTGTTTCACCATGTCGTCCTCAAAGTTGTATAAAAGAAGGCCCCCCTCACTGTTACACAGTAGTTTTTTACTTTTATTGCACCAATAAATGTCCTCCATGGCAGTGCCCAGCTCTCCATTCTTTTTTGTTTACAAATCTCTTGCCAATTAGCCTTAAAAATTGCCAGAATTGATTTTCAAGATTTGTCAGCATAGACATCAACAGGGCTCACTGCAATTTTCAGACTTTATGAATGCCCCACAAACCAAACCCAGACACATTTGCTCATCCTTAAACAGCCATTTTACTGGATTTACTGCAGATTTCCAGGAAAGGTAATGGTCAACATTATACCAATAACGCTGGTCACCTAGTAAGATTACCTACTTTCTCCAAAAAAAACCTACTCTATGCAGATCTACATAGCTCTGGCTCAGTCTTTCAACTGTGAAACACTGATCACCTTTTTAAGATACTACTTTAATCTTAGGAATATTAAGGTATGGTAGAAATGTAGTAGGTTTCTGAAACATATGAGCTATAATCCACTGTGGTAAGTTTAATTATTTTGAAATTTGAGGTAACTGTTAGTTAAATAGTCAAAATCTAATAACAAATTTGAAGCTGTGTAACAATATCTCTTTCTATTGTTGAAATGTGTCAGCTATGTAGTGCATGAGGGTTGCTATGAGCGATGTCTAAGGGCACTAAAATGCACACATTATGCTATCAAAATCCTACTGCCGCTCTGCATGCCTGCAACAGCCCCAAAACAAGAACGCAGTGGGGGCAGGGGTGGACTGACAACTCATGAAGCCCCCGGGCAATAGGGGATCATGGAGCCCCGGTGTCCTTGCCCAAACTCAAAAAAGCCTATGAAAAGGTACCAGGGGCATCTCATGGGGCCCCCTACTGACCCTGGGCCCTCAAGCACTGCCCAAGTTTCCAAAAGGTCAGTCCGCCCCTGGGTGGATGTTATTTACTAAACCTAGAGATTGCAAAATCTGGTGCAACTCAGGATAGAAACCAATCAGCTTCCAGGTTTTATTGCCAAAGCTTAATTAAACAAGCTGAATTTAGAAGCTGATTGGTTACCATGCACATCTGCATCAGATTCTGGGTGCACCCGTTTTAGTAAATCTACCCTACTATGTCCTAAATAACACATCTTTTAAATACATTTAGTGACACCCATTTTGGAACATGGCCAATTCCCCTAATGGAGACGTGATGAGAAACATAGACTTCTGAAGAACAGAGATGAGCACCAACTTCAATTTAAACTATAAATTCATTAAACAATGAAGAACATGTCTGTAATGTAACATATGTTGATTGGAGGGTGGATTTTAGTTGGAAGTTCATAGTATGTCTTCACTTGTCATCAGGGTATTCTTGTTCAGAAAATATGTATGCGAATATGAAAGATCTCAACGAGCAGAAGCTGGAGAATGATCCAAAGGCCAAAGGTGATTTTGTACAACAAGTATAACTGCATTTTTCATCATAGAACCCTAAAGACATGTCTTGGTTTATTGGACTTTTGTCTTCTACTGTTTCTTGATAGTTTGCTATACTTTCGTGTGGGGGGACCCTAGGATCCCATTCACAGTAACCTTCCCTGTAACTCCCACCCTCATACTAACCTTCCTTGTAAAGCTAACACTCACATTAACCCTTTCTTAACCACTTTCCAGTCTATTGTAAAATTACGGCCAGGCGGGACTTTTGTCGTTCCTAGTGGACGTCATATAATGTCCTGCCGGAACATGCTGTGCGGCCACACTGTGGCACGATCTGTCACTGTCCCGGGCCGCTGCCAGCAGCATGTGATTGCTGTGACCAATCACAACAGATCACATGGCAATTGTAAACAATTGATGGCTTCAATTCATGCCATTCATTGTGTACAACTGTGTTGCTAGCTGTGATTGTTCACAGTGATCACACAGTACAGACAGGGCCAATCACAGCCCATCTGTACAATGTGAATAGCTGTGGCCAGTTAAAGCTAACAACAATACACAATGAATGAATCAATTTCGTTCAATAAAAATGGTTGCTTATACCAGTGAAATTCACTGGTATAAGCAATCATAATGTGTAAAAAAATCCTGATAATTTCCCCAGAGTAGTGCAATGTTACTATGGCAGCATTATATTGCTCTGGTCACAGTGTCTTTAAAAAAAAAAAAAAACTGTTAAAAAGAGAAAAACATTTTTTAAAAAAATATTTTTTTTTACATACTGTCAACAGTTCCTGATCATGCGACACCAGTTATATGATGATGCTGTACTGCACTGGTGATAGTAGGTACAAAAAAAAATTTTGAACTTTTAAAAACATTTCTCCAATTTCCAAATGTTATGACAAAAAATTACAACTTTAAAAACCTTGCCATGCCTGTTACTAAGTACCTTGGACTCTACTTTCCAAAAAGGAGGTAATTTGGGAGATATTTGTACTGTCCTAAAATTTTTGGGCCTCAAGAAATTATACAGGCCATCAGGACTGATCAATTTCCTGTTTATGTATCATAGTCTGTGGTCTTTCTTACAGACTAATTAATAAATACCGACTTGGATTATTTTCACCAAAGAATGAAGAAGAATGCATTTTGGCCTAAATTTATGAAGAAAGTTTATTTATTTGCAAAATATTATGACAGAATCAAAGAAAAACTAGAAAAATACAAATTAATTGAATACTTGTGAGCCACTAGAAGTTGTCTTACTTTTAGAGCAATTGATTCCGTGTGTAAAAATAATATTGAAGAAAAACTAGCTTTTTTTCAACATTTTTGGTCTTTTTTCATTTATTTTGCAAAAAATAAAAACCCAGTGGTGATTAAATAGCACCAAAAAACCTCATTTTGTGTGAAAAAACTTTCATGGGTACAATGTTGTGTGACCACGCAATTGTTATTCAAAGTGCAACAATGCTGAAAGCTGAAAATTGGCCCAAGCAGAAAGAAGGGAAAAGTGCAGGTGAAGTGGTCAACACTAGCGCTCAAATTAACCATCCCTGTAACCCCAAACCTAACACTAGCCCTCCCTATAACCCTAGCACTATCCTCCCTTTGCATACTCGCCTTTTCTGTACCAGGATCCCTTTAGCCAAAGGAATTCCTTTCTGTACTGAAAGACACAGAAGTCCCTGTACCTGTGTAGCTCAGTGCAATAAGCTAGAGCAAAGAGCTGTATTTGTTGTGAATGGCCCTATAGAATCTTTTGGAACTGGAGGGAAATAGAAATGCAAAACATCTAGACTAAATCTGTAGTCTCAGTCACAACTCCATCTCTCTATATTTCCAGCTACCAAGAATATACAAGATTGGTTTACACTGGTTCTGGTCATTTGCTTACTCTTGGTGTTCCTTATTCTGGTTATCTTCACAAGTCTTCTGTTTGTTTACTGTAAGTATCAGCAATGCAGATGAAATACTTGTTCTCTTTCTTTTTGGGATGAAGAAAAGAGAGAACCTTTAATTATGTTTGAGGGTTTGTGGCATTCACTTTTGCTTTTAAAAACTGATTATAATAGCATGGACCTATCAAGAAGTTAGAAGTGTTCCAAAACTTCTCACTTTGTGTTAGAGTTTTGGTAACTATAACTCTAATGTATGTTCTCTCTACCTTGAAACACCCTATATCAACAGTTGGTTCCAGGGCTTCTTATAGGCCAGTCAATGTCTGTACTCCTGTAGAAAACTGGGCACTTCCAACCTTGTGGCAACAGTTTGGTTAGACTATTTTTTGTTCCAGCATGACTGTGCCTCTCCTGACCTCAAAATTATTGAAGACCAATTGCAAGTCAAATCTTATCATCCAAAATCCTCGCAAATGTTCTTTTGGATGTATGGGCACAAATTCCCATAAGCCTAGTACACACAGTAAGTTTTTCTCGTTCAACCAAGCGGGCTGAACATCTGATGTTGGTGCAGTGATCTCCCCATTGAGTTTTTGTGTTATGAAAGGGGAACTGCCCCCTTCCAGACCACAGCGATCAGTTTTGCAATAGGATAACTGTCATACTCATTTAAGTTTAGTGGCACTGGAAGGGTGTCCACAAACATTTGGCCATTTAGTGCAGGTTTATGTACACAGAGAAAACTTTGTGTAGATGAGGTGATCCTAGCAGTGTTTGGGGCTCCATATGTCAAAGGTTGTGAGCCTACAGACTCCAGTGGTGGAAATCTGGTCCAGGCAATAATATACACGTACATCATGAACTTTCTAAAGAATGGTTGTTTATCAAGTAGCATTAGTTTGACTTGTGGCAATGTAAGAAATACCATTCATATCTGAAAACCAATGTAAGAGCATTCTTCTCTCAAATGTACTGAGGCAAAAAATGTGTCCAAATTAAAAGAATAAATACCAATCAGAGTGTGATTATAAGGGAACCAATAGTGCTCTGTCTAGGAAGTGCCTACCTTGGCTTCACTGCTGGGAGAATAAAGATGCTCACACAAAGTTACCATGGGACATACCCAAAGGCTTAACACTTTCATTGCCAACTCTAATCTTTGGATAAAGCCTCATAAACCTTTAGTAAGGATCAGCACAGTTTGGTCTACACTGCTGTAATATTGTATGTCTAAAACCTTTTGTAATAAATGTACACACGTTATATTGCTTTGTGTGCCCTACCCAGATAATAGGATTACAAAAGAAGTTTCAGACCTGATGAATAGTGGTAAGTGATTATGAAGCCTGTATTTTTGACATTTAGATACTTCTGCAATTTTCTTTTTCTCACTATATGCTACAATGATGTTTTGGTGAAAAGTAACTTCTAGTCAATCTGTGGTTTGTGATTTAAAGTGAACCTGTCATTCTTCAATAACTACAGTACATTGAAGTAGTAAGGCTAGGACTTAGACACTGCTTGGTTCTTTCAGTGAGTAGGCTAGTAGTGCATTTTAGTGTGTTTTGGATAGAATTGTGAAAGGTCAGAGACTCTGTCGGGTGTTGATTAAAGCAGTCTGTTCCCCTCTATAGCAATGCATACATTGAAGGCAGACATACCTGGACACAGCCCCTTCCCTCTTAAAGGTACAGCAACACCCTGAAGCTCAATATTGCCCAAGACAGCTGAAGACCCTTCAGTGTGTGTTTGCACCAAATCCAACAACACAACAATGGCAGCCACTTTGATCAATTTCAAACTAGGAAAAAATGCAAGGTGCACTTTTTTGACTGGATGATATGGCTGTGTAGTACATGTACAACTCATTTAACACTAGTTTACATCTTTATGATGGGGTTGCAGAGGTTTATTCCTTGCACATGCCACCTCTGGACCATAGCTAGAAGATTCACATAAGAAGCTGCAAGATGCCAGTAGGTCTGCCTCAGCTGGCCACAGTCTGTCTTTATTTTATGACCTATTTTTTCATGCATGATTTTAATTTGTTTTTGTTTCCTTTTCGTCTTTAAAGACACAATAATGCTGAAGAAAGAGGTGAATGATCTCAAAAACATAGGTCAGTGGTCAAGTGACTCTTCAGGCTTATTGGTAATAATGTAAACTTACATCTTCTCCCAGTAGTTTGTGGTCAGCTCCCTCACTGCCTCATATTCCACCAGCTTCATAGCCGATAGTCGAATAGCTGAACTTAAATGTAGTTGTGGGTTTTCTTCTACTATACCATACTTGCCAACTGTCCTGAATCTGCCAGGACAATTATACTTTCTAGTAAGCTGCCCCGCTACAGCTCAGTCATAGACTTTGTCCCAGAATCAGGGGTGTGCAGACAGCAGCAGTGTCATTGCTTCTAAATGTAGCACTATTCCCTGTTGCTGAGTATCAGGTCCTCCTATAGTCCTGCACAGCCAGGCAACACACATTTTCCATTCAGACTTGCATCCAGGTGACAATAACCAGTTCTTGAGCTAGTTTTTTGGATTTTATTAGGGGAATTACAACTTGGAAGGGGTAAGGTGAGTATGGGATGCCCAAGGCTAATGGTAACAGAGAACAATCTTCCTGAACTATGTACAAGTCTTTACAACAAAAATCCTCTTCTGGAGAGCTAGCCAGCATCTCCTGTAGTACCACCCCAGACCCCAGATACTCCTTATCCAGCTGTTCTGGGTGAATCCCTGGGCAGGGGATCCAGCGCCTGTAACTTTAAGAGAAGACAGTCCTGGGTAGTAAGCTAATCCAGTTTCCCACCAGAGTGCTACTTGCCCTTACTGGCCCAGGGGGTGCAGGTTTACATACTCAGTCCTTCACCTATGCTGCTGCTGGGTCAGTGGCTGCTCTCAGGCCTTGTGCTGAACCGCTCCTTCACTGCTGCATAGATAGTCTTGCTCTGGGGGCCAGTGGAGTCCCAACCTTTCCTCCTTTCAAGCTTCCCTGCCTGTAGGTAAGCCCCCTCCCATCTGGGTTCCCTCCCAGGCGCACGCTCTCTAGCTTCACGTCTCCATCTTCCACCCAAACTATCTCTCTCTTTCTGCTAAGCAGGTTATGTCACCTTTAAGGGCTGCCCTGACCTCATGCCAAGCCTCCTGTTGGGGATTGGTTGGGTCCCCTAAAAGTGCATTCTAGCCACTCCTTACCTCCACCCACTGCTTCTAGAACCTTCTCCAAAGTTCTACTGCAGGGGGAAGTCTCAGAGAGGTAATCTGCAGAGCATCTCAGCTTTGACCACAATTTGACCCTGCTGTGACTGTTACACCTGGGCTGCTACTCAGCCCCTATCTAAAGAATCAACACTAAGTCCCCATAGCTATCTAGGAGGGTGCTACATAAATATATACACCTCCTGGTGCATACTTGCCAACTGTCCCAGATTTGCCAGGACAGTCTCGCTTTCTAGTAAGCTGTCCCGCTACAGCTCAGTCAAAGGCTTTGTCCTGGGATCAGGGCTGTGGGGAAAGCAGCAGTGTCATTGCTTCTAAATACATACAGTGCCAGGCCTGGCCATGACAGCACCCACTGAATCCTTAGTACCAGCAAAGTGATTCAGCACCTGAACGTTAGTAATGTTTTCAAACCCACCTCAAACCAAACCCAGCTATGTGTGGCTCACCCCTAATAGTGAGTTCTGGTGGGATGGCACATTTGTCCATAGTGTCCAGCTAAATATTGTTTGCTTGAGCAGAGTATCAAGGCATTAGCAGGCACAACATAAAATAAATACATAATAAATATTTTGAATTACAAATACATATGTATAGCAAAAACATATGCAGTGATAAAAATATATATCACAAAATCCCTGAATATAGAATATTGCAATCTAGAGCAGCCATTCTCAACCATATTACTTCAGAGGAAACCTTGAAATAATTTTCAGGTCTTTGGGAACCCTGATAAAACCAGTTCATTGAGGTCAGTAGTAAAATGTCCCTTACATTGGTGTGCAGTGGGAAAATGCCCCTGTATAGCAGTGGTCAGAGTGGCACCCTTACAGACAGCTAAAAAGAGCATTGGTGTTATGCAGCTGGCTCTGCCAGGTGGTGTTGGAGCTGCAGCTATACAAGCACCATGAATGGAAAGTCAGTTAGACAAAGCTCAGGTTTATCCAGAGAGAAATAAATAAACATAACTCAGAAATATTCTTTCCTCTTGCTCTATACTCCAGGGACACTCCTTAAGAACAAGCATAAGAAGGGAATAGTCTGATCCCAAAAAATACAGAAAAGATGAAGATTAAAGCTCAGGCTGACTACAGCATAGCTTCTCACTAAACTTTGACTAGGGAGTCTCCAACTTAAGGTAAGGTCCCTATAGAAGATATGAGTAAACTTTTTGAAGCATGAAATTAAGTATGTTTCCACTGTCTCTGTAGAAACAAGTCTGCAGTAGGAAGTAAATTGAGTGTTCATTGGGAAACAGAAGTTGGGCAATAAGTGAAGTGTGTGAAAGACATACAAACAGTATGCGTCTCTGGTCTGGTGCCAAAAAAGAAGTCAGAGAGGAATTAACTCCTGAAAAGGGATGTATAAGGTTCCTCAAGATTAGCAGTGAGTCCAATACAGATGTGCTCAACAGTTTGCATACCCTTGGAGAATTTGTAATACTATGCATTATTTTTAAGGGACACATTGAGGCAGGCAAAACACATTTCTTTCATTTCTTACGATATTCACATTCAACTGTAGGTCACAACAGAATGGTACAATCAAAAAACAAAACATGGCAACAAGTAATTTTGAACCCCTGTTCAAAAGTCTGCATACTATTATTTCTTAATACTGTGAATTGCCCCCTTTAGCATCAATGACAGTGTGCAGTCTTTTGTAATAGTTGCCTATGAGACCCCAAATTCTTGCAGGTGATATAGCTGCCCATTCATCTTGGCAAAATGCTTCCAGGTCATGCAAAGTCTTTGGTTGTCTTGCATGAACCGCACGTTTGAGATCTCCCCAGAGTGGCTCAATGAAATTAAGGTCAGGAGACTGTGATGGCCATTCAAGAACTGTCACCTTTTTCTGCTGTAACTACTGGAGGGCCAACTTGGCCTTGTGCTTAGGGGCATTGTTGTGCTGGAAAGTCCAGGAATGTCCCATGCACAGCTTTATTGAAGAAGAATGAAATGTTTCTGCCAGTATTTTCTGATAAGATGCCATCAAATTTCACACGATTCCCCATGCCTTTAGAGCTCACACACACCCAAAATATCAGTGAGCCACCACCATGCTTCACAGTGGGGATGATATTTTTGTTGCTATAGGTATTGTTGACCCCTCTCCAAGCTCAGCGCTTTTGGTTTTAGTCTCATCACTCCAGATTACAGTGTGCTAGAAACTGTGAGGAGTGTCAAGGTGTTGTCAGACATATTGTAAACAGGCTTTTTTGTGGCTTTGGGGCAGTAAAGGCTTCTTTCTGGCACCTCAACCATGCAGCTCATGATCAAGTAACGTCGTATTGCGCTCCTTAAAACAATAACACCATCTTTTTTCCAGAGCAGTCTACATTTCTCCTGAGGTTACCTGTGGGTTTTTCTTGGTATCCTGAACAATTCTTCTGGCAGCTGTGGCTGCATTCCTTCTTGGTCTACCTGACCTTGGCTTGGTATCAAGAGATCCCTGAATTTTCCACTTCTTAACAAGTGATTGAACAGCACTGACTGGCATATTCAAGGCTTTAGATATCTTTTTGCATCCTTTTCCATCTTTATAAAGTTCCATTACCTTGTTACTCAGGTCTTTTGACAGTTCTTTTATTGTCTCCATGGGTCATTATCCAGCCTGTTCAGTGCATCCATGTGAGAGCTAACAAACTAATTGACTATTTAGACACAGACATAAATTGCAATTTAAAAAGCCACAGATTTGGGAAATTAACTTTTAATTGCCATTTTAACCTGTGTGTGTCACCTTGTGTATCTGTACCAAGGGCAAACATTCCAGGGGATGAAAACTTTTGATCAGGGTCATTTGGGCAATTTCTATTATCATTATGATTTAAAAAGGAGCCAAAAAAGTTTGTGATAATAAATGGCTTCATATGATCACTATCCTTAAATAAATGACAGTTTTGATCAGTCATATTTTCAATATCAGTGCCAAAATTTCACGATTTCTGCCAGGGTATGCAAATTTTTTAGCACAACTATAGTTGAAAATCCTTCCATCTCTGCAGGCGATGGGGTTGAGTCTCAGGCCCTATGGGTCTAAGACCATTACTCACACTCACTGAGAACTGCTGGGTCAGATACTTAGCCAGTGCTGCTAAGCTACATCCTGCAACAATCTATGGTCTAGACCAGGAGTCTCCAAACTTTCTAAACAAAGAGCCAGTTTACTGTCCTTCAGACTTTAGGATGGCAGAACTGTGGCTATTGGAAGAATAAAATGCCCTGACATCAGTGGGAGTAAGCAATGCAGAATTGAGCCCCCTCATTGGTGTCATTGGGTGGGAAGAAACATGCTCCATCATTGATGTAATTGGGAGAAATTGTGCCCCATCATTGGTGTCATTCGGAGGAACTGTTCCCCATTGTTAATGTCATAGAGAGGAATTGTGCCCCTTTGTTGATTTTAGTGGAGGGAATTATGCCCCATTGTTGGTGTCTGAGGATGAAATATTGCCCCAAGGGCCAGATAAAAGCAAGTAAAGGGCCGCTTCTGGCCCCTGGGCCACAGTTTGCAGACCCCTGGTCTAGACCAGTGGTTTTCAACCTTTTTTTCAGTCAAGGCACTGTTTAAAATTCTGCACAATCTCGAGGCACCTCATTCTAAAAAGTGAAAAAGGAAACAAATAGTTTTACACAATGCAGAAACATCCATTCAAGTTGGTCACCCAACAACAGAAATGATTTATTCTTTCAAAGCATACACACCCTAGTTTGAACACTGGTTCTGACTAGTAATTGCAATGTTTCTCTTTTTCCTCAGTTTCTCTCTCTCCCTGATCTAATGTGACCCCAATGATGATGGAGAAGGGCAGGGAAGGGGCAAACAAGAATGTTGTGCAGGCATCCAACGTCTTCCTTATCAGCCAATTACATAATTGATTGTTATGAATCTGCCGACTAGAAGTTCTAATGGTGCACAATAAAAACCTGAGGCTTTGTGCACCTAAAAGGTAGACTTCATCCACCTACTGGCTTGTACACAATTTTGGGGCAATTTTTAGGCATTTGCCAAGGCACCCCTGAAGAAACCTGAAGGCACCTCGGGGTGCCTGGGCACCCTGGTTGAAAAAGACTGGTCTAGCACTACAGGCTCATACTCTCCAGGAATGAGATTAAAATTAGTGGAAAGCCTGGCAGAGCCCCAAAGCACTGCAGAGGTTAATATGATCAAGATCTTCCTTCTTACCTGTCATTAGACAAGAATGGCCTTCACTGATCTCCTTTTAATAATGCTACTTGCCTTGCTGTCAGGCTGATGCTTTGACTTTAATAGCTTGCAAGCCAATGGCTTAAGACAAGAACACAACACAGATGTTCTGATTGGCTACAGAACACCAGCAATGGCAACATACACATATCTCTCAAGGTAGGTTTACATTAAAAGTAAAGGAGGCATAGCAATTAACATAGCAAGTATGTATAAAAAAGAATGCATCGTTATGTAAGCCTTTCACTCTGATTGGCTGTGAAGAGTTTTATTGGGGGGAAATTATTGCTGTTTGCTTTAGAACAAGATGTCTTTATCTTGTCTTATATCAGAAGATTTTTATATGATCTTTATTTCTCTGCAGTAAAAGAATGCACTTCACAGTTTGAAAACAAAATAGAACAGCATAAAAATGAAACAAGTAAGTCAGTAACTGTGTATTCGTGTGTAAAGAAGGGATTGCATAATGGTTTTCTAAATTAATGTCTTTTTCTATGTATTCATTTTTGGACATACACTTTTCTTTCTTTTCTTTTTTTACATACTCATACTTACATGAAACGTAATATTTTGTATTCTCATCTGCAGCCAGCAGGTGGAACTCTCAGCTCCTTTTTATATATTTTCCAAGCTCTGCTTAGCTTCTCTTTGGAAAAGTCTATTGTATACAGAATTCAAAAGATCAAGCTGTAATTTACACACAACTGAATGTGATAGGGCAGTGACTCCTCCCTCCCTCCATTTTTCTCTTTATGAGGTTTCCCTTCAGAGAAGGATGCTATGGGAAACCATGTATTCTGAATATAAGTAGTAAATCAAGGAACATAAATGCAGCACTCTTTAGGAGCATTATTTTGTTCCATGCATATGCAATTGGCCACTCTTTAGGAGCATTATTTTGTTCCATGCATATGCAATTGGCCACAGATTTTTGTCAGGCCAGTAGCACATCTATTAGGTGCCTGACAAAGTCTATGTGTCACGAAACCTCCATATTCTAAGGCACTTTGATCCATCTTTTTATACGTTAAATTAAGAAGTATACACCACACTGGAATTGTGGTTTATTGTGAGATGTGGTGACTGCAACATTTTTAAAGGTCTCTTCCATTAATGTTAATGGAATATGGAAACCTCCATATTCTAAGGCACTTTGATCCATCTTTTTATACGTTAAATTAAGAAGTATACACCACACTGGAATTGTGGTTTATTGTGAGATGTGGTGACTGCAACATTTTTAAAGGTCTCTTCCATTAATGTTATTTTTTTTTGCCAGAACCTTCCTGTGAGAGTGGTTGGCTAGAATTTGATGCTAATTGTTACTTCTTCTCGAATTTTGAACTGAACTGGATGAATGCTGAGAAGATGTGCCTTAACAGAGAAAGTCATCTGGTTATAATTACAAGTGTAGCGGAGCAGGTAAATGGTTCAGAGCATTATCATTATTTTTAATCAGGTTTTAGGCTTGAGAGCATCACGTGCCAAAGTGAAAGTGAATCTGCCCTGGCAGGGGAGGACTTGGCCTTGACCTTTGGTCTGGGCTGCCAAACACTAGCCCCTTCATGGCAGGGACATACACTATATTGCCAAAAGTATTGGAACACATATCTTTAAATGCACATGAACTTTAATGGTATCCCAGTTTTAATCCATAGGGTTCAATATTGAGTTGGCCCACCCTTTGCAGCTATGACAGCTTCAACTCTTCTGGGAAGGCTGTCCACACTGTCAACACCCCTTCCCCAAGTTCAGTCCAATCAAAATTTGAGCCTTGCAGCAGGCTCTGCATCGTAGATGTTCTCATTCCTTAGTGATTCCACGAGCGTTGCAGCTGTTGGGGAGGAGGGATCTCTGTCCCTGGCATGTATCCCACAATGTGAAACACACTGTCTGTCTTCTGTTGGCACTCGCACTGTCACTGTCCACGATTGGCCTTGATTTCTGAGACACAGCCTGGGACAAGGTTGGTTGGACAGCTTTTGAAAACCCGTGACTGTCCCAGCCAAATCGGGACAGTTGGCAACTATGCAGCACATGCTTGGTGAGGATGTTATGGGGAGCAATACAAGCTGTTCCTTACTACATGAAAAAGGTGAAAGAATACAATAATGCCAGGAGAGGTATATCTTTGGGTAATGTCTGAACAGTACACTGTAAAACTTTGTGGACTTAGAGTAGTAGTGTGTGTGGGTGTGTGTAATCATACCTTCAATTATTTATGGGCATCTCTCTTAGACATTCCTGAACCAACACCTTAATGGGAAGATATATTGGATTGGTATGACAGATATGGAGACTGAAGGCAAATTTCAATGGGTTGATGGTACTTTGTTCAACTCATCATTATACACGTAAGTTATGTATGCTATAATTTCAGTATAATGCAGTAAGTGCATACCACAGTTAAAGCTATACGCTCATCAATGTGGTACATATTTAGCATTACATTTTTAAAGAGTGCTGAAAATACTAAGAATCACACTGATGTCAGATCAGAGTTCTGCCAATCATAAGCACCACTGTCTCACCACTGCATGGGATCTTATAAAGTGTCTATGCATGCCTCCTGATTGGCAGCTCAACAGGCAACTGGAGGTTTGCACACAACATTGCTGTTAATCGCAAGAGTGATTTCATCATGCTTCCTGTGTGCACAAGATTGCTGTTAATCATAAGGATGAATACATCATCCTTCCTGCTGATGCCGGGAAATGTTGGGTACTCGAAATCTTATGAGAAGATGATCCTGCGCTGTGCTGCACCATCTTATCCAGAGATTTGGAGTGCTCTGAATTTCTCAAAATCACATAGGTAGAATGATGACATACAGTACATACCTTTCATCCAACTTCCTTCTATTAGCGCTTAGGCAAGGGTGATGTCATCATTCTTCCAGCAAGCTTGACAGGAAATGTTGAGCAGTCCATATCTTATGAGAATATGATCATGCACTACTTTTTTTTATTCGTTATGTGTTTTTATGGGGGGGGGCTTGGTCTGGGCAGATTAAAAAACGCAAAGAGCATCAAAAACCCGTTAGAAATGTGTCAAAAACCCACAAAATGCATTTCTGCAGCAGCTTCATTTAAGTCTATAGAACCAAAACTCACCTAAAAAAGTCCCTGACCCTTTACAAAAATCTCACCAGTTGAAAATGCGTGAACTTCACCCATAGGAAATCATGCTAAATGGACTGTAGATAGATAGATCTAGATAGACAGATAGATAAACAGACAGAGAGAGAGACAGACATGTTTTTTTGGTAAATGATTGGTGAATTGAGGTGAACACCATTTTCTATTCACTAAACTGTATTAGCATTCACTAGTGTGCTACTAGAAAAGTGTAGTGAATGATAGGTAAAATCATTGTGTGACTCGTGGTAGTTGTGTGGGTCATGTGATTATGGTTGGGTTATTGCAGGTCAGCTAGATGGCCCTATTGCCTCCTCCTGACTCTGAAGGACCATAGAACCTTCCAGAGGTCATGCATATTCAAGGGGGCCAATCCCATTTTTGAAGGCCCTGGTAGAGTGGTGGACTGGCCTATAAGTATGGGAGAGTCAGGCTTACAGGGGAGTGCTGAGGAGATTGTCAGAGTTTAGGAGGGGTCCCCTCAGTCTGGAAGGGGGGGGGGCGGCCTTTAGGCTGGGCTCTGGCTCACTCAGGAGGATACATTCTGTGGAGAGGTGATGAAATCAGGCCTGGAGCAGCAGGGAGCAAATGGACAGTGTGAGTACAGCAGCACACTTTGGGATCTGAAAGGGGAAAGACTGCCACACGTAGCAAGCTTTCCAAGGATGATATTAAACTAAATTATTTTATCCTTGATACGGGAGATCTTCTGAGAAGTCAGGAGGGCTGGTGGTGTCTGCAGGCCAGGGATCTGGGAATAGCTTCATAGTAGGAGAGAACTCACGTCTCTATATGTAGCTACAGAAAGCAAAGTGATTTCTGAGGGGCTGCTAGTTCCTCGCCCATAAGGGGAAGCTGCTACTGATCCGCAACAACTGTCAGCTTTCAAGAAAAGAACAGTCAAGTCAAGTTGGGCATCCCATAATCCCTATTTCCCTATCCAAGTTGAATTCCCCCAAATAAAACAACAAAAGTCCATGGACTGGTCATTGTCTCTGGGTGCAAGTATGTGTGAAAATACCAGTTGTCTGGCTGTGTGGAGGTGAAACTGACGACATAGCAGCCCTCATGAGGGTAGCACTACATGAACATTGTCTATTATGTTAGTAAATTACCAGCATTCTGGCAATTCTCACAAGATTTAAATGATTGGTGGGTGATATGACTTATAAACATTGACCAAATATGAAATTATTGTATATTCTGTAAAGCAGCAGCAGCAGCCAAACAGTAGCTTGAGAGTTACTTATGACTCTTTACTTTGGGGTGGCTGCCTACTTTGGCAGACATTTAGCATCTATTACTGGCAAGACTATAAGCTTCCCATACACATGAAGCCATGCTAAGATTGCCTATCTTATTTTATTCACTACAATAATTTAAAGTGTTTCTAAAGCCAAAAGTTTTTTCAAAATTGAAAGCAAAAAATGTTTTATGGCTTTCTGTCCTCCTCCTTCCCTGTGTGAAGGGGAAGAGAGGGGAGAAGAGTTTCAGCACTGTGCACGGCTGCATTTCTTCTCCCAGAGTCCCATCTCTTCCTCTTCACACAGAGATTTGGAGAGCAGCAAGAGCCAACGTCAATCAAATGCAGTAAGGAGGAAGCGGGGGGCAGGGCTAAACTCCGCTATGTGTGTCTATGGAGTGTGGCTCCATAGACACACACAGCTCAGGAGGGAGCACACACTGTGTGCCCCCATAGCAAGTGGCTTGCTATGATGGCAGACGAAAAAGAGGTGGAGCCAAGAACACTGGCGATGGGCTTCAGAAAAGGAGATTTGGTGCTGGTCTGTGCATTACCATTGTATAGAGCAGCGGTTCTCAACCTGGGGGTCGCGACCCCTTTGGGGGTCGAACGACGCTTCCACAGGGGTCGCCTAAGACCATCGGAAAACACATATTTCCGATGGTCTTAGGAACCGAGACACCGCTCCTCGCCGCCGCCGCCGTCTCCAGGTGTGGGCGGGATGACATGCCGCCCCTGTCATCTGGACACACCTCGAGATCAATCCTCGCCTGTGATTGGCCGCCGGCACTGTAGCTCAGGAGAGGCACACAGGCGGCCAATCACCGGCAAGGAGGTGGAGCTTGGAGAGGAGGAGCCGAGCGGCACCGCGAAGATCGAGCGAGTGAAGAGGAGGAGAGCGGCCGGAGAAGGAAGACATCTGACAGGTAAGTGTCGGTACCATGGGAGAGGGAGGGAGCAAGCGAGCCCAGGCTGGAGCAGGGGTCTGCAAGGTAAGTATCATTGGTGTCAGTGGGAATAGTGCCCCATCATTGGTGTCACTAATACCAATGATGGGGCACTATTCCTCCCACTGACACCAACGATGGGACACTATTCCTCCCACTGACACCAATGATGGGGCACTATTCCTCCCACTGACACCAACGATGGGGCACTATTCCTCCCCCAAATGACACCAACGATGGGGCACTATTCCTCCCCCACTGACACCAAGGATGGGGCACGATTCCTCCCCCCACTGACACCAACGATGGGGCACAATTCCTCCCCCCACTGACACCAAGGATGGGGCACTATTCCTCCCCCCACTGACACCAAGGATGGGGCACTATTCCTCCCCCCACTGACACCAAAGATGGGGCACTATTCCTCCTCCCACTGATACCTATGATGGGGCACTATTCCCCCCACTGACACTAATGATGGGGCACTATTCCCCCCACTGACACCTATGATGGGGCACTATTCCTCCCCCCACTGACACCAATGATGGGGCACTATTCCTCCTCCCACTGACACCAATGATGGGGCACTATTCCTCCCACTGACAGCAATGATGGGGCACTATTCCTCCCACTGATACCAATGATGGGGCACTATTCCTCCCACTGATACCAATGATGAGGCACTATTCCTCCCACTGACACCGATGATGGGGCACTATTCCTCCCACTGACACCGATGATGGGGCACTATTCCTCCCACTGATACCGATGATGGGGCACTATTCCTCCCACTGATACCAATGATGGGGCACTATTCCTCCCACTGACACCGATGATGGGGCACTATTCCTCCCACTGACACCGATGACGGGGCACTATTCTTCACACTGATACCGATGACGAGGCACTATTCCTCCCACTGACACCGATGACGAGGCACTATTCCTCCCACTGACACCAATGACGGGGCACTATTCCTCCCACTGATACCAATGACGGGGCACTATTCCTCCCACTGATACCAATGACGGGGCACTATTCCTCCCACTGACACCAATGATCGGGCACTATTCCTCCCACTGATACCAATGATGGGACACTATTCCTCCCACTGATACCAATGATGGGGCACTATTCCCCCCCACTGACACCAATGATGGGGCACTATTCCTCCCACTGATACCAATGATGAGGCACTATTCCTCCCACTGATACCAATGATGGGGCACTATTCCTGCCACTGACACCAATGATGGGACACTATTCCTCACACTGACACCAATGATGGGGCACTATTCCTCCCACTGATACCAATGACGGGGCACTATTCCTCCCACTGACACCAATGACGAGGCACTATTCCTCCCACTGACACCAATGACGGGGCACTATTCCTACCACTGATACCAATGACGGGGCACTATTCCTCCCACTGACACCAATGACGGGGCACTATTCCTCCCACTGACACCAATGACGGGGCACTATTCCTCCCACTGACACCAATGACGGGGCACTATTCCTCCCACTGACACCAATGACGGGGCACTGTTCCTCCCACTGACACCAATGACGGGGCACTATTCCTCCCACTGACACCAATGAAGGGGGCACAATTCCTCCCACTGACACCAATGATGGGGCACTATTCCTCCCACTGATACCAATGATGGGGCACTATTCCTCCCAATGACACCAATGACGTGGCACTATTCCTCCTACTGCAAAATTACAGTTATGAAGTAGCAACGAAAATAATTTTATGGTTGGGGGTCACCACAACATGAGGAACTGTATTAAGGGGTCGCGGCGCTAGAAAGGTTGAGAACCACTGGTATAGAGCAATACCATTTTATAGAGCAGCAATGGGCAAACTACGGCCCGCGGGCCGTATACGGCCCTGCGGACCTTTTAATCCGGCCCGCGGAGTGTGATACTGTCAGGATGGCTGTCAGGATGTGTGTAGGCGGGGCAGCGTGACGAACGTGAGGGGAGCTAGGCTCCTCTCACAGTCCGCCCTGAAGACCGGAACGGCGCGGGAACACGGCGAGAGGAACGCGCGAAGCAAAGGTAAGTAAATTGACACAGGGGAGACTTGGGGACTTAATATGGGGGATGAATTAATATGGGGAATGAATTACTATAGGGGGATGAATTACTATAGGGGGGATGAATTACTATATGGGGGATGTATTACTATGGTGGATGAATTACTATGGGGGATGAATTACTATATGGGGGATGAATTACTATGGGGGATGAATTACTATGGGGGATGAATTACTATATGGGGGATTAATTACTATGGGGGATGAATTACTATATGGGGGATGAATTACTATATGGGGGATGAATTACTATGGGGGATGAATTACTATGGGGGAAGAATTACTATATGGGGGATTGATTACTATGGGGGATGAATTACTATGGGGGATGAATTACTATGGGGGATGAATTACTATATGGGGGATTAATTACTATGGGGGATGAATTACTATATGGGGGATTAATTACTATGGGGGATGAATTACTATGGGGGATAAATTACTATATGGGGGATGAATTACTATGTGGGATGAATTACTATGGGGGATGAATTACTATATGGGGGATTAATTACTATGCTTACTATGGGGGAATATTACTATACTTACTATGGATGACACATACACATCATTCATCTACTCTTGGTCCGGCCCCCGGGTCCAATATATGAACCCATTGCAGCCCTCAAGTCAAAAAGTTTGCCCACCCCTGGTATAGAGTATAACATGTTTATTAAAATAATTTTTAAAAATGTACTTTTAATAATGGTGACTTTCTCAAACATGTATCTTCCCTTATGCAGCTAATCATGACTTGTCAGCAATCAGAATGTGGCTAGCTAGCTGATAAACGAAGGGAAATGGTAATTTCATCCATTGTCTTTTTTAACCTGTGGCAGGTTTTGGAGCAGTGGAGAGCCAAATGACTTTGGGAGAAAGGAAGACTGCGCTACCTTGTCCATTCCAGAAAAATGGAATGATTATGAGTGTGATAAAACCCGACATGCTATCTGTGAGAAGAGACTGATATGAGATTGGCTTCATGCAAACATAAAGAAATTACAGCCCAAATCAACACAATTTTTGTTTTTAGTAGAGTAGGGAACACTAAGATCCTCTGCAATATCTTCCTGTGTCTCTTTTGCTGTGAATTCAGTTTTCTAACTGTTCTTTCTGATTTTCCCAACAGGTACAGAGACAGTATTTAAAAACTTGACAGAGGTTATAACTCTTCCTCACTCTATGCATAGCTTAACCCCTTCAAACCTGCCATCTGTATGTACAGTGGGTATAGAAAAGAATCACCCTCCTTTAAAATAATCACATTTTGTTGCTTTGCAGCCTGAAATGACAGTTTTTGTTTTATCCAGCTGTATTTACGCTGTGCAACTTGTAACATCCAAGTTAAAGATATAAAACCAACATGTCAACAAAACCAATGTGTACATTTGTCAGCATAAAATATAATTCTGAGCTGGGTATTTATCAGAATTGAGTTATTGTGATGTTATCTAGTGCTAATTGAAATCACTAAATGTGACATGGGCACCAAGAGTTGAATGATCCCTGGTCATAAAAGGGTTACAAAACAGTTTTGCATGCATTGGGTTCTACTGTGTATCTAAAGTCCAAACATTTTTTTCATTTTGTGTAGAGAAGTGTTATGAGCCCCAGTTGAGTTTTTATTTTTGTCTGTTGTTTGTCCTGGTAACCATTGCCACTGAACTGAAAAGTCTATAGTTGTGAGTTGTCACTACACCAGGACTCGAAAAAGATATCTTCCAATGGGAACAACTTGTTCCAGGGATGACTGTTTAAGAGGGGATTTCACCCACTTTGACGAGATTCCTTCTCACTTCATGTTGTGTCTTCAGGACCTTAACTGGGACAAATCTCCCTAATGGAGCGCTTACGGTAAAAAACAAACCATTATGGGTTTTAACCATTTCTCTCTCCATACAACACAATGTTTAGTCTTTAGGAATGCTTTATGGAATACTTACATCTTTCTACAGTGGGACTTTTCCAAACATCTCCATTTGTTGGTACTTACCAATGCAGAATCAGGAGCACAACGTTTAGTCTTTAGGAATGCTTTATGGAATACTTACATCTTTCTCCAGTGGGACTTTTCCAAACATCTTCATTTGTTGGTACTTACCAATGCAGAATCAGGAAGACTAACTGTTTAGTCAGAACCATGTGCCACAAAGAACACGAGTGTCCATATTAAGATTGGCTGTAAAGAATTACAAACCCTAATATGTACTGTAAACATCTACTATATATATTTCAGCTATGTACTGTACTTAGTTATTTGTAAAGAGTTTTGTTTTGATCATGTTCTTTCATGGTTTGTAATAAAATTAAAAAGGTTTGGTGCACTCTAGATGTCTTTATACTGAGAACTGATATATAGATAGTGTGGTAGTCTTACTTACCATTATTATGCTCTCAGCAGTGGTGTAACTAGAACCTTCAGGGCCCCGATGACCCTTGGCCGCTGCCCTTCCCTTTCGAGGCTGGTGGTTCAGTTGCAAGTGTGACCTTTGTGACTCTAGTAGTTCCAACATGGGTATCAATAGTTTTTTTTTTATTTACCATTTTTTTGTTGTTTTTACAAAATTTTTTAAAATTATTTTTAACATTTTTATAGGAGCCCTGTTGGGGAGTTTTAGTGAGATATCAGGGGTCTAAACAGACCTCTGATGTTCCACCTTTGAGACAGAAAATAGGACACAGCCCTCAATCTCCATCTCTGCAGCCTCAATTGCATTGAATGAATGGATAGGAAAAGCTCTGCACAGAGCTTCCCCTCCATTCATAAACTAAAACATAGTAAACACAGTTTACTTCAGCTCAGTTATGAATGTACAGAGTCAGTGACTCTGTTTATTCTGAAAAAGAAGGGGCTAATAAATAACACATTTACTAGCCCCTTCCCCGCTCTCCATCCTGAGAGATCCCCCGCAGAAGCCGGCGGGAGAGGAGGGGAACCCTACAGAGCTTCCTGTAATGCAAGAAACTACGAAAGACCTCCTGATGCTCACTTGCAGCCCTTCCCTCCAAGCCCAGTGGTGGAAGGCCAGGGCCTAGTTGCAAGTGTGACCTTTGTGACCCTGGTAGTTCTGCCACTGGTGTCAGTAGTTATTTTTTTTTGTTTTGCTTGTGTTTTTTTACCATTTTTTAAAATTGTTTTTACAATATTTCTTAAAATTATTTTTCACATTGGGGAGCTTCGGTGAGATATCAGGGGTCTAGACAGAAAACAGAGATTTGAGACAGAAAAGTAGAGATTGAGGGGGCGGGGGCGGCTGCATATAGAGGAAACAATCTCTCCATGTTCTTCCAGAAGCTCTTCCTCCTCTCCCTCCCGCAAGCATTCAGAGGCTGCAGCAGGAACATGGAGAGATGGGTTCCTCTATATGCAGCTGCCCCCACCCCTCCTCCTATCCAGACATACAGGGCTGCACAGGCCACCCTGTAGCATGGGACTGGGTCGCATTTGCGACCCCTGTAGTTACACCCTTGGCTCTCTATTTCTGAGGGTCACTAGATAGAATGATCAGGCATGTAATTGTACTGGGAGATATGGACAGGGGTGACTACACACCACTATTGGGAAGTCATATGCATATTCAATCCCAGAGCCTTTTCCTCCCTTCGTCTCCATTGAGTCCTGGAGAATTCTTTTTCTTTTCATAGGTCTCTTGGTTCAATACTTTATAACATTATTTACAGCCCCACCATAATGAAATAGGCATTTAATTTGGTAGCAAATTTGGCAGATTTGGATTTTGGCTTTGACAGTGGGACTGGTAAGTACTGATTGCTTCCTTATAGGGAAGATCTTATTATTACTATTTGTTTAAGTGAAAGCCACTTTAAGAAAGACATACCTTTTACCCCCCTCAAAAAACCCCCCAAATGTGAGCTTCCGCTATGCAGAGATATGAACGGGGCTTGGCAGCTGAGTGTCTCCATCCACTCCCTCCTATGTACTTGTATAAAGATGGCTATACACAATGCAATCTGTTTGTACAATCTCTGTACAACTTCCTTTAGATTTTCCAGAACTATGGAATTGGAGGACCCACCTATCTACCCAATCAGCCTGCCCATACATGCCTTGAATCTCGCCCGGTTTCTGCTGAACTGGCCAGCATTTGAACTGTCTATGTCCGGCTTTATTCATCTTATCTTATTCCTAACAATACATGGAGCAGGGGGCGGGAGGGTGTGACCTTGGGAAAAAATGGGCCTAAACCTGCACCTAGGGAGTTTATGCTGCCTTGCTGAAGGGTACATCCAAAAAGAGAGGAGCAGGAATACAACTGCCTGTGTTGAGCATCTCGGGAAAAGGCTTCTCTGTTGAATACTGTCATGGAGAGCTAAAACTAATCTGCTGCCAGTGGATATTGCTGGAAGTGTTGGCTGCTCATCCTAGAAGGTACTTATACTTACAGTGGAACTAAACAATATCTGAGCACCACAAAATGAAAACACTATTTCATTCATTTTTGATATTCAAAGCAAACTCACCAATCCATCCATGTCTTTATGTGTTATTTTGTTGAGAAATCACTTTGAAAAATGTCTCCCTTGTATTTCTAGTGGTAGCCAACTTAAGTAAGGACAAATGATTTGTGTAGCATTTACTTCCTGGAATCCATCTGCCTGTAGCTCAGGCAAGAAGGTTAGAAGGTGTGCTTAGCTGAGACAACCCCCTCCTACAGATGCAAAAATAAATGCTCATGAAGACTCCAGGGATGTATGACATTTTTTTGATCTAGGCCAGAAACCATGAAGCAATAGGAGAAATAAAAAAAGGCTTAAAACAAGTAAATATAATATGCCTTCTTATCCATTTAGCAATGCTAACAGCATAAGGATTAAAAATAGTTAATATTGATAGAGAGAGTTGAGTTCTCCAAAGACCCATAAACTGTAGTGTGTGTTACTAGAGGAGAAGTCTGGCGCCATTTTGTTTATTTTTGGGTATCCTATGCCCTAACCCTCCTTCGATGAGTTTTTTGTGCGCCAATAAACTCTTTAAAGAAACCAAGTGACTGGCACCAAATTCCTTTCACCTTGCAGAAAACAAGAATTCCACCCTGAGGTTTGAAATGCCAGCCCATAGAGCCACCTTGGGGTCCTCCTTATCTGCCCAGGGGTAGGAGGGTGCTACGCCATAAAAAATAAATATGCAAAAAAAAAATTAGGTAAGTTCTTTTCTTCACTACTACTTTTCCTTTAGAGGAGAAACTGAGGAGGAAAGAGAGACCAAGGGAATAGGTTTCAAAAGTGGGACAGTTCCTTGAAATACACAGAAACCTGATTCCAATAGGGGAAAAGTCCCTCCAAATAAATGGATATTCATTCACATAGGTATAGGAACACATGTCAGTGCTAGCAGCAATAAATTAGGTAATCCATTTACTTACTGAGGTATTATATATTATCCATTGCAGTGTTTTTTTATATTATTTTTTGTTTTTTGGTAGCCTCTAAATAAATGGCCGTCAGGAACTATACATTAGAAGCAACCTTTCAAAAGCAAGGCTAAGCTAGAATCAATTTGACATTACAATTCTTGGGGTTTTCCCAGTCCTACCTGTTCTGCATGGATACCATATGATTGTTATTTTAGCCAAGAGAGACAGTGAGTTATGTATATTTTTGACCTTTACCAAATGCTTTACATGACAGATTCAGTCAACCGAACCAATATGCTTCTTCACTTGTACACAGATATATTTTGCCATTGTTGATAAAGAAGCAAAGAAAATCTCTTCCTATATACACACATGACATATGACTACCATAATGTGATCATTTGGTAAATAGAAACCTTTTGAGCAGAGATCAAAGATGGGGTGTATGCCAGTAAAAAAAATGTCATGTGCGTGGATCTAAAGGTTTAATCAACAAAGAAATTTTGATCCTGTTATTTATTTTTAAGTTTTAAGGTAGAAGTGTCATCCAAGAGCAAACATTATTATATGATACCTCTTTTCTTTATTTATTCATCGTTGCTAGGCACGTGCATTTCGTTTTTCGTCCGAAAATATGATTTTCAGAGATTGGGATGTATACAAATCTCTGAATGGACATAATAATGGATGTAAACGAATCCGAAAAAGTTATAACAAAATGAGCAAATGCATTTGTTTCATTCGGATGACGTCACATGATTCGATAGTAGTCCGGACCCATGGGTAAATCAATTAAATTTTCAAATTTGTTCAATAATTTTAATTCAAGTACATTTGTGATTTAAATTTAATTTGTAATTGTCGTCAGTCTGTTCAGGTCCAAAGTCTAATGCAGTTCTTAGGTTCAAAAATTTGTGACAGATTGTGCATGATTTATTCAATTAGTTAAAAAATTTTGAATACTTCCAAATAGTTGTTGATATATAAATATCGAATCCACTAAAAATGTATATCAGTCGTTCAAAAAAACTGAAAAAGTTTTCGAATCCACCCAGACCAACGAATACACAAAACCAACTGGATATAATGAAATTAATGCCAAAAACAAATCGGTTCAACATAAGGAATATGACGAGATTTCAATGAAGTCATACATCTGAAATGAAACAAAACAACAATTTCCAACATGCCCATATCTAATCATTGCATAGGTCCCCTTTCACTGCAAAGTTTCAGCCTAATATAACCTTTATATGCAGCGATGATTAATATTGTAACAAAAAAACAAAGAAAATCAGTTTAAAGTCCTCCACCATCAACTGAATATCAGTGTCCTGTGTCTTTAAATGTATGCTACCACTTGTGTTTCTGTAAGCCGTGTACCGGGGTGGGCTCCCCAGGATACAGTGAAGTCACGAACAAGGAAAGCAACCCCAACAACAGCTTTTTGCCACAACAGAATTTTACTTAGATGTGGCAAATAAACACAACCACAAATGCTGAGAACATACAATAAATTTACATACACCCAACCCAAAGGCTGAGACCCTTGTGCTGCACAGCACGACGCCTCCTGATGGATGAAGGTAGAAGGTGTAGTAATTTACCTACTGGCAGGCACAACTAAGCTGCCACACCTTACCTGTTATTACCCTAAAAGAGCAGGAATCAGTGTATGGGTGTATGGTATGGGCTAGCCTGCGGTGCAGCACAACAGCTTACAATCTTACACAAATCTACAGTATTCCCCCTCCCATAACTGGTCCTGTAGCACGTGCCTGAGTATTCCTTCTGAGCATAACGCCAGTCTGGCTTGAGTTTGTGGGATGTTATCAGCTCTCCAATGTGAAATGTCACTTTAAGTTATGGAGTCCTTCCAACGATCAGTAATAACACTTGTGGCCTGACACAAACAGAGACCCTAGCTAACTAACTATAGGCCTGGACTCAGTCTCTAGGCGTCAACACTGAAATGAGGTGAGTGCACGTTCTTACCGACCCGGGTCTGCTTTGCATACGCTGGTGACTCTGAACAGAACAAATGTCTCTCCAACAAGCATGCGGTATCGCAGTGTATGTTGCTTTGTTCCTCTGCTCTCATCAGCATTCCTGGCAGCAATCTTCCTTTCTCTGAACTGGATCAGGGTCTTGGACATGATCAGCTTCACTTAGCTGCAGCTCTGGTTACCAAGGGATGTTCTCACACCTGGATGCCATCAGATTCTCTGCTCACACGGCTCCTGCATTCACCATCCTCCAAAACATGGCTGCTGTCTCTCTCCTTAATGTTCTCTAAACTCTGTGTGAAAAACCCCACATCTTCATGAATCTAGAAATATCTATGCAGTCTGAGGCTGTGTTAGGTAAACAGTGGCATCTTGTAGCTAAACCGCAGAATGTCACTCCAGAACATTTAATTTACTCCACACAATAATTTATTGCACACAAACAGTGTTCAAACAATGAGAGCTGTTTCCCCATCTCACACTTCATCCAACAATATTGAGTGACTGCACCACCACTAGATGTCCACTTACCTCCACTATTTGACCTCACAAAAACAATTACTCGATCAAGGTAATTTTGTCCTTTTATTGGAGCAATGAAGAACTCCTTGG